>NC_056725.1:1581424287-1581639627 GCF_019279795.1 Protopterus annectens
ATATACTTGCACTTTGATGCCCATTAAGCTTAAAATGCCACACAAAGTTAACAGTGCATTCACTTTTCAAGCATATCTTATTGTGATTACTGTATGAAAATATGATATGTACTGTAATTAAGCATTTCAGTTGTAATATATATGATAATTACCTTATACATCCTTTAAACTATTTGCCCTTTTCAATAAATGTGTTTGCATTTGCAAAGTGCTTGTTTATTCAATCTTTTTATGTCAATGCATGCAACGTTTAATTGCATTTGTCAATTTTCCTTCAATAATACACATGACACCAACTGACATTTGACAACCTTTATTAATTTTAAACATAACTTTATTACATTATTTCAAATATTAATTATAACACAATAACCTTGTAACCACAACATATAAAATCCTTATAACATACATCAGGGCAGTGATCCTTGCTCACCTTGCCCAAATAAGCAGCATGCCTACCTCCACTCACTTATTTTATCAATCAGTCAAGCATCATCCTACTGCTTACTTTTATTCCCCCAAATCATTACATCAACCTCAGCACCAAGATGGTGAATAGAAGAGGGACAAGCCTGCCCCTCTTCTCTGCCCAATACCCACCTCTATATCCATACTAACAAATTAAAAGAAAAAATTGGGAGGGAGGGCAGGTAACAAGTCCATGCCAAAATGCAACCATCCTAACAGCTACACTCCAATAAAACTCCTAAGTCCCACCCTATATCTACCTCACTTCCTCTAACGTCCCCTCACAAATTAACCCTTACATTACCAACTAAATAAACCTATTTCTATTCCCTACACCTAAATCTCTTCTCTAAACAACACTCACCCCACCAAATTTAACTTTCTATACCTATATCAAAGATCTTCCAGGGCAAATTGGTTTGTTCCAAACCTCATTTGTCCCTGTCCCCTTCAAAAATACACATGACACCAACTGACATTGGATGGCCTTTATGAACATAACTTTATTACATCATTTCAAATATTAATTATAACACAATAACCTTGTAACCAGAACATGTAAAGTCCTTATAACATACTTCAGGGCAGCGTACCCCACCCAAACTGCCTACATAAGCAGTGCCCATACCTCTGCTCACTTATTTTATCAACCAATCATCATCAATAAGTAGCATCCATACCTTCGCTCACTTATTTATCAATCAATCAAGCAGCATCCTACCACTCACTTTTATTCCCCCAAATCATTGCATCAACCTCAACACCAAGAGGGGGAACAGAAGAGGGGCAAGCCTGCCCTTCTTCTTTGTCCAATACCCACCTCCATATCCATACCAACAAATTAAAAGAAAGAATTGGGAGGGAGGGCGGGTAACAAGTTCACATCAAAATGCAACCCTCCTAACAGCTACACTCCTATAAAACCCCTAAGTCCCACCCTACCTCACTTCCTCTAAAGTCCCCTCACAAATTAACCCTTCTCTTACCATCTAAACAAGCTTATCTCTATTCTCTAAACCTAAATCCTTTCCCTAAAAAACAACTACCACCACCCCATTTAACTCTCTATACCCATAGCAAAGATGTCCCAGGGCAAATTGGTTTGTTCCACACCTCATTTAGTTATGTTGTTTTAGGAATATTTATATTCAGAATCTTAATTGGTAATTTGTTTTACTTCCACTTTATGTTTTGAAAATCACTCTTATACATTGCTCTTCACAAATACGAGAGGTTTTCTGTCTCACTGATATTTCTCTGCAGTGACTAATGCACTCCTTTTTGCTATATACATGTGCCTTTTTTCTTTTAAGTTTCCCAGTAATTCCCAACTTATGTATGCATTGCCCTGCACTATTTTGGCCAGCATAAGGTTTTCTCTAGCATGTAGCACCTGACCTTTATTTTTGAGAATTGTTAGTTCTCCAACAGAAGATGGCATCTGCCCAGAGAGTCACAGTATTGTTGCCAATTTATTGTGTAATTAACTTAAAATTCACATAAAATAAATATGTTGATGTACATCCATTTCCTTCTTTGCTACTTGATTAGCGATGCTTATTCAGAGAGACAGGCAGACACTACACATATATTTTAGGCACAAACATGATAATTTTTCCCATCTACTTTCTCTGTCTTTCATCTGCCATGAATACCCATTCCAGCACTTTCTGTACTTTTCCCCTATATCTTATTCTGCAGATCATAAAATACTTCAAAACCACTCAAAAAAACTGTCCACTACCTCCTTCTTCCTTATCACACTGGTCTCATCCTTCCTCCTCTTCTAGGGTCATACATATACTGCTGTTCTACTATATTTCATTTCCATGTTAACAACTTGTGTACATTTTCACCTTGAGCTCACCACAGAACCTCCTTCCTGCCCATCTGGTTTCTACTTGACTAGTTACCTCCCTCCTCTTTCTCTTCTACAGCCATTTACTCCTTAGCCATCTCTCCTATCTTTGTTCCCTATACTTCAATCACTTTCTTTGCACCCCCTTAGTTAATACCCATAAAGACCATCATGTAATCTTTCTTCTACAGCTGGCTGGCTCTGCCTGTTATTTTGCCCTTCCATGTCACATTTAATCCAATCCAACTTACCTTACCCACCCTATCAGACTCTTTGAACTTTCCTTACCTACATGCCTTACCCCGTCCTTCAACCATCTTTTCTCACTCTTCCATTCTATTTCCCTAGCCCTTAACAAGTCCCACCTCTGAAACTGCATGCTCGTCTCACTAATATTAGGCACAAACTACACCTATATTCTTGACAGAGGCACTGGGAACTAAGGTCAGGTGGCACGATGTCAGGATAATCCTTTGGGCTAGATTTGTAAAGGCTCCAGGGCCATTAGCCTAGTACACACCTATGAACCTATGAACCCATTAACTATTATTACCTGTCCTCATCAATCCTCTTACATAAAGAAAAAATCCATCCTGCTTATTTACTTTCCTTCATCCCATGAAAATGTATACTGTCTTATTCCCTTTTATTTATATCTATGTATCCACCAACCTCCCTTCCCATGTTAAACTTCTCTTTGTACTTTTAACTTCTTCCTACAACTCCTGTAAAACTGCTTAGCATCATATATCTTACCTAATTCTGGACATAGTAGTGCATTAAACTCCTCTCCAGCAGTGGTGTGTGAATAGTTTTCCTTGATGTGAAATGATTTTCCAGTATGCTCAGTAAAGATAATAGTTGAGTCAATGTGATTTTATGTCAAGGATAAAGATGTCTGTGAATATTTTGCATTGGAAGAGATAGATTGCACTGAAGAATCTCAGCATTTTGAAGGATAACAAGCAAGGAAACTGCCACCCAGAGAAAAAAAAGGTGTTCAAACTGAAAATGAGTACAGTGACCGACAGCCTAGAGGCAATAGCCTTGAGTCAGAATGAAGAGAGTTAATGCAATTTGATGGAGCTGTTTGGTTTTCATATGAAAAGATTGGGAATTGTTTCTAGTTAAGATCCAGAATGCCTGCATGTTCAACAGGCAAAGGTTGAACCACTTAGGAGGTGACAGAGATTCAAGAAAAAATAAGTTGAACTTCAATGGGTTAAAGGCAAAACCCCAAAAACATAAATTAAGATTTTATGATGTTTTTCAGTGAAGAAAAAGATGATAAAGTCACTCTGTGTGTTGCTAGAGTGAAGCACATTACAATTTCCTGAATTGAAGGCCAGATATGGAAAATCAGATTATGATACAGACTGAGTTTTTAACCTTTTATGAGGCAGACCAAGTAGTATGGACACTGTGGCACCACAAAGAAAACCATTTGGGACTGAGGTAGTGGGGTTTATTGAATAAGATGTTTCATAGATGACTTTTAAAAAATGGTTCTTGCTTTGGATGCAATAAGGGACTGTAAGAATAAAAGACTGAAGCTTAAATTGTTATTTTCTGTAACTTTAAAAGCATTTTTAAGTGGGAAATGGATGACATTTAACAAACCAAAAAAGAACTGACAGTGCAAGTGATGCAACTGCAGGTCCAAGAAAATGAAAGAAAAAATATCAAACTGAGAAACATTAATAGAATTGCTGAAAAAAAATCAGTGGGAGGATAGGTCAAGTGCATAAAAGAGCCTTGTATGAATGAGGTCTTTCTAGTGCAAGATGGTTGGATAGATTTTAATGCTTGTCATCATTTTAGAATTTAAGTGAACTGATGAGTCTGGGGTCAACAATGCATTTAACCAGGGGTGTGGCAAGTAAATTCCATTTTGTACTCGCAAGCTCTTAGTGCTACCCTCTATGGACACATCATATCACTTAAGAATGAACACATCTCTCAAAATCCTGTTCCCCTAAGCACTTAATAAATGTGAGTAACATTTCCAGGAGTTCCCCATTACTATTAAAAATATTGATTTTAGGTTATCAATATTATACCTGTAGTTAAAGGCATTCATTTTGACAGTTCTAGATATAATACCATCTGAAGAAAAACACATTGATATGATGCTCAGAAAAAATGTACTCAGCAGAGTATAAAGAGTATGCCTGGCTACACCTTTGTATTTAACAGGACTATTCAGTAAAGAGAGAATGTTATTAATGTCATAGTTTAGAGCCAAAACTCTGACTTTATCTTTAGAGAAGTACATGTAAACTACTGCACTTATCTTATCATTTAAATCAGTTTGTCTCCATCCACCCACCCAACCTTTACCTGCTGTGCTTTTAAACATAGAGGCTTTTGAGTAGCCCCATATATATATATATATATATATATATATATATATATATATATATATATATATATATATATATATATATATGGTTTACTATCACAATGCCGACGTGCACTTGCACGGCTATGAAGCATTCAAACAACAGATGTTCGAATACTTCATATTTCGGCAGGTGATGTGAGCGAACGTTACCATTGCGAATGGACTGTGCATTCGCAATTCTAACGTTCGCTCATGTGAGGGGATCGCGGTACAGTGCGGTTAGGGAAATACATCCATTTCCTCACTGTAGTGCAATCTCGGAGTTGGAATATTAAGGTAGGGGGGGTGCAGGGGGGCTTGCCCCCCTGCATAACTGTGAGTTTGGGCTAGGTAGGTAGGTAGTTATGGGACGGGTGGGAGTGCTGTGTATTGCCGTAAATGTCGCGAGCGACATTTTCAACAATACACAGCTGTTTTCGACTTTAGGTTAATTCGGAAATGTTCATTTCCGATGTATAAATTTGAAAATGCAGACAAATTGTTTTCTGATTTTAGAATTTATGATAGTAAACCTATATATATATATATATATATATATATATATATATACATATATATATATATATATATATATATTCACTTCAGAAGACTAAAAGCCCAAAATTTTGAATTTCAAAAGACTGAGACCAAAATCTTAAAAGTTCAAAAGACTGAAAACTCAAAATAAGGGGGGCAAGCCTCTCTGCACCCACCATATGGGGGGCTGCACCCCCCACACCCCTTGCTACTTAAATATGTCAGCTCCGAGATTGGACTTCACTACACTAACATGACTTATGTTGTAGTATAGCAAGTTGGAAGGGAACTTGACTAAGCTTACAACAGGCAATCATGAAACATGTAATGGTATGTTTGCTATTTTGTTCTGCGGAGTGCGATCTCAGAGTTGATATATTTAATTAGAAGGGGGTGTGGGGGCACACATGGGGGAATGCAGGGGGGCTTGCCCCCCCCGCTTATACTTGGAAAAGTGGTAAATGGTTTATCTTTTAATTGTTTCTGTATGCAGTTGTGCTGGAATAGATTAAGTGTTGGTATCCTATGTGTTATCAGTATTCTGAGATTCAGTATTTTGAGTTTTCAGTCTTTTGAACTTTCAAGATTTTGGTCTCAGTCTTTTGAAATTCAAGATTTTGGGCTTTCAGTCTTCTGAAGTGAATCCAGATATGTATATAGCCTTGGAAGCTCCTCCCAATCTCAGTTTCTCTGCTCATTTTACTGGGCATTAACAGATCAAGCTGGGAAGGCCCTCCCTTAAACTGTTAAAACTTGAGTAAGCCTCCATTTCATCCATTTTTTGGCTCTTATTAGATATTTAACTGTACTTACAGATGTCTACATGCTGATACTTTTATTTATGCATTTTCTGTCACTTGTCTTATTTTGCATCAAGTGATGTATAATGCTTGCAACTGGGAGTGTTTCAGTATTATTTGTGATGTACAATGCTTGTAACTAAAGGGTTACCCTAAAGGGTCCAGGACAATACCAAAAGATTGCCAAATTCAGGTAATCATGGCCACGCAGGTAAAAAACGCACTCTCCAAAGCTAAAAATAAAGCATCCATGGGACCAGACGACATCCCGGGCTGTGTACTACATGAACTACAAAATGAACTGGCACCTCACCTAAGTGTCATGTTTAATCATAGCCTCACCTCAGGCTTCATGCCCAATGAGTGGCGCACAGCTACAGTTATCCCACTCCACAAGGGGGAATCCACCTTGGATCCCGGGAACTATCGTCACATCAGTCTGACAAGTCTGATGCGCAAAGCCATGGAATGCATTATCATGAAACTTATAAAAAAAGACATTGGCACCCTTCAAACACTGGACCCCACCCAGTTTGGTTTTGTAAAGGGCCAATCTTGTCTCCTCAACCTGATTGACTTCTTCAAATCAGTATCCAGAGCCATGGATGAGGGCAAGGTGGTCCACACAACCTATCTGGACCTTGCCAAGGCCTTTGACACCATCCCCCACTCTGGAATCATAGATCAACTTAGTAAGCTGGGCATTAATCCCTACGTCATTCAATGGGTTGTCAACTGGCTTACTGACAGAACCCACACTGTAAAAGTAGCTGACTCAAAATCCAGCTCCAGACAAATGACAAGCAAAGTACCTCAGGGTTTAATCCTGGGACCACTCTTGTTTGACATCTACTTCTCTGAAGTACAGTCCCTTAGTACTGGCCTGTACTTCTCTGAAGTACAGGCCAGTACTAAGGGACTCTGGCTAACAAAGTTCGCAGATGACTGTAAACTTGGAGCCATTACTGAATCCCCAAATGATGGGGATATTCTACAAAAGGGCCTTACAGAAACAGATGCTTGGTGCCAGAGCCATGGGCTCAAGCTCAATGCCAAGAAATGTATAGTTAACCCCTTTGAGAAAAAAATGTACCCATGAATTACCACATAAGTGGCAGTACACTAAACACCAAAAGTGTGATAAGGGACTTATAGACACAAGTGGGCAGTGGTCTCATCTTCGATAACCACATCACTACAACAGTCAGGAAATTCTTCTATGTGGCACACCTCATCATTAAGGGCTTTTCATCCAGAAAAAAGGAGGTCATTGCCCCACTGTACTCATCCCTCATTAGACCCATTATAGAGTACAACACCCCATTTGGTATGTACCTCACAAGACATCTGCAACAACTGGAAAGGCCACAGAAATACCTCACTAAAAGAATCACAAGCCTAAAGCAGATGCCCTATGCTGACTATCTAAATAAACTCCAGCTATACTCTGTCATCACCTGCTCAGAGGTGATCTCTGCTTAACATACAAGGCCATTTCAAACCTAGAGCTGCTGGACATGCTACACTTAACGAAATCCCAATCCCTCAGAGCCACATGCTCCAGGGAGCTAAACCTGGTCATCACAATGAACAAAACATGCTGGAGGGATAGGTTCCTGACCTAGAGACTCCCCATAGTTTGGAATAGACTGTCCATGCATGTCAAGCTGAGCACCTCTTTGGCCCTCTTCAAAAAGAACCTTGAAGATTGGATGGGAGATAGGAAATTCACGCCAGGGATCATGTCAATCACACTGTTAGGGGACCAGGGAAGTAATAGCGAGGGAATTGTTATGGCTAGGCTTGTATAGGCCCTAGGGCCAATAGCCTAGTACCAACCTATGAACCTATGAACCTATAACAAGGATTGTGCTGGTGTGCTTTGTTTCAATTTATATAAATGTATGATTGCTTATGTCATAATTGATGGTTTAATAAAGATGTTTCTTGTTTAAAAAAGGGTAGGAATTGAATAATTCTTGTAATGTTGCTAATGTTATGTGACATATAGCAATATAAGTGAAGCATAATGTTTGTTAATTTTAACTGGACACTGGGTAATACAGTTGCCTATGCCACATGTTATAACACACATCATATACCTCTACCTGGCCAAATGTTTGACAAAATCCCCCACTCATGCATAGTAGAAAAACTAAAACTGGGAATAAACCTCTGTGTCACCCTCTAGATTGACAGCTGGCTTACATATAGGACACAGAAGATCAAAATAATGGAAGCTTTCTGCACTAAGACACCACTCACAAGTGGAGTTCCCCAGGGTTCTCTGTTGTAACCTCTCCTGTTTTCATCTATTTCATTGAAGTAAAAGCCAATTCCAGAGGGGTCTGGCTGACTACGTTTGCAGATGACTGCAAGCGTGGTGCATTAATTGTATCCCCAAATGACTTAGCCACCCTGCGGGAAAATTTGTCCTAAACAATAAAACTGGTGCCAGAATGACGGACTGAAACTAAATGCCAAAAATGAATTATTGTGTCCTTTTGGGAGGTCACCTACCCTGGAGAGCATTCAGATTGACAGTATGCCCCTAAGAGTTGACCCAGCTGTTCAGAATTTCGGAACTTATGTGGACAGCCACATAACTATTGACCAACATGTGAACATGGTCATAAGAAAGACCTTCAATATTCTGTAACTTATAAACAAAGGGTTTGTGTCTAGCTTTATTATCCCCTTTTACTCTGCCCTCATTAGGCCATTCATTGAGTATTATGCCCCCTTTAACATGTATCTGTCCAGACACGTGCAATAACTGAAACACCCACAGAGATACCTTATTAAAAGGATACAAAGCCTAGACAGTAGGTCATACATGGATCAATGGAAAGCTCTTTCCCTATGCCCTGTATCCTACAGACTGGCAGTAGGTGATCTATGGCTGGTATGCGAGGCATCCCCTGACTAAATACTGATGGATTTACTGCATATCAGCAAGTCAAATTACATCAGAAATAGGAAACAATACAGACAGCAAACCTCCGATATCTAGACCAAGCAATTAACCATAACACAAGAGGTTACATGTGAAAGGACCAGTAGACTCACAATACAAAAGTTAAAAATAGTAAGCCAAAGTATTGTTGGGTAAGTTACTATCACAAAACATGTATGTTAAATTCAACTTCCTAACAAATAGTTTAAAATCCAAATGCACATTCACAACATCACCACATTGGTGGGGACAAAAGTAAACCCCTTTTTTAGCAAATCAAAGTGGAGTTCTGAAATAACTGTACCAGTATAATTGAAAATATTGTAGTCAGGTTATGTATGTGCAATACCATCATACTGCACTACAATATTGGTGGTGCATAGGTTAATTCTTGGATCCTGTCCTTTCCCCCAGTCTCTGGAACCCTGCAATTCATGAAATAGTATCTCTTGTGTTGGTTAGACCTCACCTGCTGGGAGTATTCCAAGTTGTGGGTTGTGAAGCTCTCTGATCTCCTGAGGGGGAGGAATTCATCCAATGAAAAAAAGTATCTGGATTATTTACATCACCATCATTTGTCCTACCACATTAAAATTATTAGAATCAAAATTCTGTCTTTGTTCCCATCCACAACTATGTTGGCAGTGGGAAAATGGTTGGATTTAGGTGGATAGGAACAAGCCACACCCTTCTCATATTCACTGGTATCTCTGTCCAGTTTCTTTAGTTTCCTATGTACAAGTAGATCAATGTACAGTGGATATAAAAAGTTTATACACCCCTGTTAAAATGCCAGGTTTTTGTGATATAAAAAAGTGAGACGACAATAAGTAATTTCAAAACTTTTCCCACCTTTAATGTGACCTATACAATTCAATTGAAAAACAAACAAATCTGTTAGGGCAAAAATATAAAAAATAAAACACATACAATACAATAGATGCATAAGTGTGCACACCCTTAAACTAATATTTTGTTGTGTGTGCACACCCTTAAACTAATACTTTGTTGAAACACCTTTTGATTTAGTCACAAAATTCAGTCTTCTTGGGTAGGAGTCTATCAGCATGGCACATCTTGACTTGGCAATATTTGCCCACTCTTCCTTGCAAAAGCGGTCCAAATCTGTCAGATTGTGAGGGCATCTCTTGTGCACAGCCATCTTCAGGTCACCCCACAGATTTTCTATTGGATTTAGGTCTGGGCTCTTGCTGGGCCATTCCAAAACTTTAATTTTCTTCTGGTGAAGCCATTCTTTGGTTGATTTGGATGTATGCTTGGGGTCATTGTTGTGTTGAAAGGTGAATTTCCTCTTCATCTTCATCTTTCTAGCAGATGCATGAAGATTTTGGGCCAAAAGTGTCTGGTATTTGGAACTGTTCATGATTCCCTCCACCTTGACTAAAGGCTAAAGCGCCAGTTCCAGGTGAAGAAAAGCAACCCCAAAGCATGATTCAGCCACCACCATGCTTCGTTGTGGGGATGATTTTTTTTGCTAATGCGCAGTGTTGTTTTTGTACCAAACTTACCTTTTGTAATTGTGGCCAAAAAGTTCAACCTTGGTCTCATCAGACCATAACACATTTTCACACATGCTTTTGGGAGACTTGATGTGTTGTTTTGCAAATTTTAGCTGGGCCTGGATGTTTTTCTATGTAAGAAAAGGCTTCCATCTTGCAACCCTACCCCATAGTCCAGAGGGTCTATATTATATATTCAAAGTTTCAAAACTTCGAATCCCATATGTTCGACAACATATGATCGAAGTTTGAAACTTTGAATATATAATAAAACATTAAAAAATAAACAAAACGTACCTTAATGCTCCGAACAGCAGCCCCCATGTGGAGGGCTGTGCCCCCCCAAACTCCCCACTTAAATATACCAACTCCATGATTGCACTTCAGTGCAGAAAAGGGAAATTCTCCCATTCTGCACCGTACGGCGCCGTTACATTTAACATTCAGACTTTTCCCCCAAAGTTCGATCATATGGTGTCGACCATATGACATTCGAACTTTGAAAAGTTTGTTCATGTAATAGGAACCCTAGTCCAGACATATGGAGAATATTAGAGATTATTGTCACATATAGTACAAAACCAGTACTTGCCAGAAATTCCTGCAGCTCCTTCAGTGTTGCTGTAGGTCTCTTGGCAGCCTCTCTGACAGGTTTTCATTTTGTCTTTTCATCAATTTTGGAGGGATGTCCAGTTCTTTGCACCGTCACTGTTGTCCCACATTTTCTCCACTTTTTGATGACTGTCTTCACTCTGTTCCATTGTATATCCAATGTTGTGGAAATTTTTTTGTATCCTTCTCTTGACTGATACTTTTCAACAATGAGATCCCTTTGATGCTTTGTAAGCTCTCTGCAAACCATGGCTTTTGCTGTAACAGGCACCTGAGTAAAAGTCAGGAAAATCCTACTAGGACAGCTGATCTTTATTTGGGATTAATCAGAGTCTCTTTAATTGATGGCAGGTGTGTACCCAAGAAGAATGAATGCTGTAATTAAATCAAAAGGTGCTTCAACAAAGTATTATTTTAAGGGTGTGCACACACAACAAATTATTAGTTTAAGGGTGTGCACACTTATGCAACCAGCATAGTATACGTTTTTTATTTTTTATATTTTTTCCCTAACAGATTTGTTTGTTTTTCAATTAAATTGTATAGGTTATAGGTCACATTAAAGGTGGGAAAAGTTTTGAAATGATTTATTACGGTATCGTATATTTCTGTATAATTCATTATATTAAAATTAAACAGTAAATCCTTTCTTAAATTTTCATCAAGTCTTAATTCTTCAAGTAAAAAGTCAATCTTTCGTTGATTATCCTTCATAAGCAATTCTATAAGTTCCAGTCCACAGCAGTCAAACAAATCCAACAATTCTGAATGTAGACTAGAATTAATATAAAGTGATAACCTGGCAAAATTTCAAGCCTCCATAAACTCTGAGAACACTGCTGCCTATGCAGAACTGTTCACAGAAACCCTGTACAAGCATATCCATCAAGAAGAAGCCACCCTAGTGGAATCACAAAATCCATAGGCTGTATAACAGAATGAAGAAAATCATGGCAAAAGATTAGGAGATGCAGCACCCAGCGGGATAAAACACTCTCATCAAACTAAACAAACAACTCAGAGGACAAATAGTCTACTAAAGCAAAATTTGAGGTAAGCTTGACCTCCCAGGCCAAGGACAACCACAAAGCATTCTTTAGCTATGCCAGCAACCTCAAAGGCAATACACTACTGTGTGCTGAGCTCATTGTAAACGGAGCCACCTATACTGACCCAGAAGATACAGCAAATCTCCTGGCTGATAAATTCAGCTCCAACTTTACCCTTGTCTCCCTCTCAACCTTCCTTCAGGAAATAACATACTACCCCTACTATCACTAGGGAACAGGTCCTTAATGCTCTCTCTATGACCAAGAGCACTGCATCAATAGGCCCAGACAATATCCCATGACACCTTCTAAATAGCAAGAAACATGACCTGTCAAGACCTTTGTAACTACTATTTAACTGTAGCTTGTAAACAGGCTTTGTGCCTCATGAATGGAGAACAGCAACAATCATCCCTCTGGACAAAGGTGGGCCATCTACAGACTCTGGAAACTACAGACCCATAAGTCTCACTAGTTTTATATGTAAAGCCATGGAAAGAATTATCATGGAAATGATCAACAGAGATATAGTAAACCGCCAGACAATGGACCCAACCCAGTTTGGTTTCATCAAAGGCAGATCATAGCTACTTAACCTGGTGGACTTCTTTGAGAAGTTAACCAAAGCAATGGATGAGGGAAAAATGGTTCACACTGCCTACCTTGATCTGGCCAAGGCATTTGATACAGTACCCCACTCGGGCATTGTTGCCAAACTCAAGAGGTTAGCTACAAACTCGTATGACACTCGGTGGATAGGCAATTGGCTCACAGACAGGACCCAAGATGTTAGAATTGGGGAGTTGACCTCTATAAAGAGGCCAGGCACAAGTGGAGTCCCTCAGGGATCAGTCCTTGCACCACTCCTTTTTGGTATTTACTTCTCTAAAGTCAAGGCCAATGTCAGTGGTCTGTGGCTGACTAAATTAGCAGATTATTGCAAATTATGAGATGTCTTTGAATCCCAAACTGACACAAATGTTCTCCAGGAGGGGCTGACACAGACAAACAACTGGTGTCAGAGCCATGGACTAAAACTAAATGCTAAGAAATGCATAATAGTATCCTTTGGGAAGTTATTCATCCCTGGTAAATATCATATTGGCAACACACCTCTTAGAGTTGATGCAGTAGTCAGGGACTTAGGAACACACATAGATAGTTATCTAGCCTTTGGCCATCATGTGTCTACAGTGGTGAGGAAATCATTCTATGGTGCAAAACTTAAGTATGACACCTAACTCCAAGGAAGTCATTCACTGTATTCGGCATTCGTCAGACCTATCATTGAGTACAATGCCCCCTTTGGTATGTATCTAACCAGACATAGCCAACAACTGGAACATCCAAAGAGGTTCCTCACTAAAAAATACAGGACATAAGTAAAATGTCCTATGCAGACCACCTCAAGGCCCTATCCCTGTATTATGTCTCCTACCAGCTTTTGAGGGGAGATCTATGCCTGGCATACAGGCCATTGTCAGATCCCACTGTGATGGACCTCCTACTTATCTAAAAAACAAACCATAATTACCCATTCTAAAGACTTAAACCTTGCCTTTGATATAAGAAGGACCTGCTGGAGAGACAGGTATGTATCCCAGAGGCTACCCTGTCTATGGAACAGGCTCCGCATCCATGTGAAGCAGAATTTCTCCCTAATCCAATTCAAGTGCAAGTTGGGCAATTAGATGGGGAAGAGGAAATTCATCCCTGGTTTGGCATCTATGTCTCTAATGGACACAGGCAAGCTGTAAATGGTTAATCTCTGAGGCCCCTGCTTGTAAATGTTTTATTTCCCAAACCCCTGCTTATACTTATCAAGGGTATCAGAACTTGTCAAAGATTTGGGATGCACAGCTAGGTTTAAAAAGGCCTTTGTGGTCATTAGCCTAGTAAACACCTATGAACCAATATCCAAACCGTTCGGAAATTTCCAGAAGCATAGCCCCTTTTTTTGATAATGCATTCTCTAAAGTACATATTATCCAGTTGTAAGTCCCTAAGTTTGTGCAAAGTTTTATCAAAATAAATTATCTGGTCATTTAAAGTCCTCGAGTGCTGTGTAAGCAGTACTATTTTAAGTCCAGTTGTGTGAAAATCCATCTTTCAAAAGAAATTTGATCAGCTCATCAATATACCATACCAGAAAAAGTGTCATTGTTCAAGTTGAAAGAAACTGCACCCAGAAGTGCGTTTGTATTCCTGTTGTATGTTGAGCAGCAGACCTGGGGCCTAATTGTACACCCGCCACATGTATTTAAAGGTATTATGAAGTCTCAAATTATAAGACTGAGCAGACTAACTACGGATGAACAAGTTTATAAAGAAGAAGTAGAAGTAATGAAAATAGAATTTAAGAAAAGTGGATATGCGGAGTACATTATCAATACCAATATTGAACTAGTAACACAGGGTAGAAAAAATTAATATAAACCAATATTTTTAAGAGACAAGGCAAATAATAGTGATGAGCTATACACCCCTACACATAGAGATAATGTATTGTTGAGGTATGTGACTACATACTCTGCCCACACAAAACAGATAAGCAAAATAATTGAAAAGAACTGGCCAATTTTGATGGCTATGCCAGAACTAAGGGAGTTAGCAGGTATCAAACCACGATTTGCTTATAGAAATCACCAGGCTCTAAAGAGCATGTTATGCTATAAGGATTTTGTAAAGCAACCAGTTTCAGTACACAAGATGCAAGGTACACTGAAATGTTATAACTGTACATGTTGTTGTGATATTTTAACAGCAGATTCTTATTTTAAGCACCCTGTTACCTTTAAGCTGTTTCATTTTAACTGTACTGCGAACTGCAATACTACGAAATTAGTGTATCTCGCTACGTGCATGGTGTGTGATGCCTTCTATGTAGGCAAGACTATGCGAAGACTCAAAGATCGCATTATAGAGCACAAGTCTGAAATTAACAGACAGATACAGACTAATGCCTTATTTAAACACATATCACAACATAGCAAGCACAGCTTTAAGTTTAGATGTATTGAGACTGTACAAGTGGGTATGAGGGGTGGTGATATCAATAATTTTCTAGAAATAAAGGAACTAGAGTGGATAATAAGGTTGCATGCAGATACCGCTCCTGGTTTAAATAACGCCATTAGTATAAAGCCTATTTTATTAAGACAACAGATGGTTAATTTATAGCACATAATAGTTATATATAGATTAAATTAATGAATAGGCTATTAAGGATATGAAATGTTTTAACTTGTTATAAACTGTTATGATATTATTCTTCACATTTTTAATGGTTTTTTATGATTTCTCTCAATAAGTAATTGTATTTTGAATTTTATTGAGTGAATTTTATTGGCTGGTTTTGTCATGAGTTCTTAACTGTTACCTCTATTTAAATGTAAAGTATTTGGTATTGTGTATGCTGATGAAGGGTTGAGAGCCCGAAAGCTTCAATAAATTACTGGCGTTTCTGTGATTTTTCATTGTTTTTGAGAACTCCTTGCTCTATCTTAGTGTTTCAAGCCTAATTGTAGTACACAGAGCTGTCTGATTCAAGGAACTACAACATCCAGCCATACTGCCTGTGACAATAGCTCCAACAGAATCGTTGCTACTAAAGTTGATAGCTATGAACTTGGACAGATTGTTAATTCTACCATGGTTCAAATCACAAGAGGAGGAATGTTTTGTTAAAGTTTGGGTAAGAAACCCAATAAGTAAAGATAAATCCCCTTGCATTTTGTTAAGGTCAACACCATTAGACGTCGTATTGGAAAAACTGGTGTCAAGGAGTTCTTGGGATTCCATTCCAAATGCCAGCTGCCACACTTCAAACCAGGAACCAATACAGGCAACAAACCTCTGATACCAAGTGTCACATTGTCAGCCTAGCTATCTGGAATTTTGTAAATAATCATATGTCATTTGTGAATATTTATATGATTTATATAGAAATGTAACAAAAGGAGATATTGCCAGCCCAGCTATCTGGAATTTTGTAAATAGTGGTCATTTGTGATTATCAGCAGGATGCAATTGCTTGTGTTACCACTACATTAGAATTATATGTTGTCTGTACATCAAGCTGCTGGTAGAGTAGTGTGCGTCTAAAGTACTGAGCTTAAGGATGTGTCCACAGTGTACCCTAGTAGAAAAGAACAGCAATGTATATAAACTATTGTACCTGTGTACATGTATATGTTTTAACAGTAGAAACTAGAACATAGAGAGTTAACTGGAAAAACTTCAGGAAAATAGTTGAAAATAAATTGTTTTATAACCACATAATAAAAGAGATGTTCTCTTTCAGTTTCAGTGCAACAGGAGACATAATGTCTAGAACTAGGGTGCCTTCTGCATCGTATTGTAAGTGTTTTATTGTTTTATGTCTTCTAGCAGCTGAAAACATCTGAAGGCTATGTGTTTTCACAGGTAGATGCTAAATGCTAGTAGTTTCTGACAATGGGGGTTTAGCTTGGGAACTAAAGTCAGGTGACAAAAAGTGATGTTATTCTGCCAGCTACCCCAGCAGTAATATCTGATATTAATTTAAGAACTTTCTAAGAGAAAGAGAGAGAGAGAGATACAGGGCATTTTCTATTTGTCTTTGACCTGACAACATCCACTCATCACCTGTGTACTTGCCTTGCTGTAAATAAGTTAATTAGGGTACAGTAATTTCTCTTAGATTCAGTTAGGAACATAGTAAAGATTAGTTTAGATGTTTTCTGTATTTATTTGAGACTGTCCTGCAATGTTGTTTTAAATATTTCCTGTGATTTTGAACTCTGATGTCACTGTGAATACATATTTAGTGTTGTCTTGTTCTTTTATTATTTATTATTAAATATATTTAAACCTTTCAATTGTGGCTGATCTGTTTAGCAATATTTAATCTCTTAGAGTAGTTGCATATCTATTTGGTGACACTGTATAGGCCACCCCTAATAGCCTGGATCTTGGTCAAACTACCATTTGGATTAATCGTAACATTACACAGTAAGACTGGACACCTTTTGCTAAGGGCCTTAAAGTAGCTGATAAGTAGGGACTGGCGGCAGTGGAAACTACCTTATAGTCTGGGCAGAAGGGGGCATAGCTAGTAAATCTGTGCCAGCCTTTCCCAGGTGTATGTGTGTGTGTGTGCATGTGTGTGCGTGTGTGTGTGTGTGTGTGTGTGTGTGTGTGTGTGTGTGTGTGTGTGTGTGTATGTGTGTGTGTGTAAATCAAACCTCAAAGTATGTGTGTGTGTGTTTCAGCTACTTGGGCAGGGACATGAAGCAATGGTTGGACAGAGAGGGTACTGGAGGTCTTGGTTTGGCCACTCAGCTGAGATCTCAAACCTATAGCTGTGCCATTGGGGAGTCTTATTGGGATCTGGAGAAAGAGGGATAAACCAGCCCCAGACTGACTTTGGTCTCTGTGTGCTCTTAAGGGAAATTGCACTTTACTGTGTATGTACTTGTCATCATCCCTGTGTGTACATCCCCCCACTGTTGCCAGTAGTGTGGATTGAGGCTCCTTGATTACTGGGCCCATGGTTGGGGCAGCACACCAAACAGTTAACCACAAAACAAGAGGCTGCATGTGGAAGCATCAGGAGACTCACAATACAAATGTTCAAAAATATTAAGCCAAATTTAATAATAGAATAAAAAAAACTTGTGCTAAGCACTTTCGATCTGTCGTAAGGACTTCCTCAGAACATGAGTTAATATAGTTTGTATGGCCATTTAAATGCAAAATCCAAACAATCAAAATCATACAATCAATTTAACAAATAAATAACCAATTAACAACATTAAGTTAATCTAATAAATATAAACTTCTAAAGGCATTTAGTTCAAAATTATTATTATTAATAATTTTAAACTGCATAACATGTTACATAAAACATTTTAATGTATGCTTAGAAACCTTATGAATGGAGGTGGTATGTATGAATTATCTTATAATTAAATTTTCTAAAATCATAAATTCATATATCTCAATTTCAACTCACTATCAATAGATACATGCTCATTTAAACCAGGTTTGGCAGTGGGATTTAAGTGCATCTGCCAAATTAGTTCTCTATATTCCAATAAAACAGTCCAATCGCATCCCCTGGGGTTGCTGAACATGTAGTATGTTTGATTACTGCAATTCAGTACTAAATAGTGATACCTTTCAACAACCCCAAATTAATTTTCACCTCAGGGAATCTATCATGTTATTGTATGTTTAAACAATGCATTATTTTCGTTCTTGTCGAATATGTTGTATAAGTAAGTGTCCATGTATTCCTTTTTCAGTGAATGTTCAGTCTTTTCCACATAAAAACTATTACAATGTTGAAATACACTAATATACACAACCCCCTTAGTAGAACAGTTAGCCCGGATTTTTGTTACAAGGTCTTTAATTTTATATTTTATAGGAAAGGTATCACTATCTAGTACTGAATTAAAGTAATTGCACACACTGTATTTCCAAGAACGAGCATTTTTAGTATGTCCCCCCTTCCAGTTGTTCTCAGAACCATGTTCAAAATTGTCCTTCAAATTTGAAATTTGCCAATTGTTATGGAACACTCCTTCCTTTGTGTACATAACAGGGCCTAACATTAAACAAAGATTTGAAATGGGTGAATCTAACATTACGACACACAGAAAGGGTACTACAAAATGTGGATCATGTGGCCAATGTTCAATGATCTTGGAAGGTTACAGTTTGGTATTAGAAAATGACATTTGTTCTAGAGTTCACTTTGTTAAAGGAAATTGTCAGTCCAAGGGAATTATTTATCTGGCTAAATGCACCGGATGCACTGCTTTTTATGTGGGTAAAACCAAGAGAATGCTAAGGAGATGAATTAACGAACATTCTTACCAGATGAGACAACACAATATTAACAATGCCTTATTTAAACAACTTAAAAATAGTCCAGACTGTCATATATTTAAATTCACTATTCTTGAAGATATTAGGATTAATCCTAGAGTTGGTGAGTTTAAGCTTTTAATAGAAAAGAATGTAGTGAAATGGCAGTTGAGATTGCATGCTGGGCAGCCCCCTGACATTAATGAAAACATTTCACTTCAACCTATTTTAAATTTCATGGCCAATTTTATTTGATAGTGATTTAATGTGATTTTGTCTCTTTTTTATATTTTTATTTAAAGCATTATTGTTTAGCAATGTGATTTTTTGGTTAGGACACCTTTAAATTTACAAACTTTTTGTTTAACTGATACATTTTTAAGTATTTATTGTTTGGTTGTTCATCTTTTTATTGATTCTGGTGATGTCCTTGCTGATTGGAGGATGAAAACGCTTAATCTACAGTTTCTTTTGACATAGTAAAGTGTGCCGAATGTGAGCCTTTTTTGACTGCTGCAATACTATTCTTATTTTACTGGTCATATTGTATTGCTACACCTTTTGGACTTTATAGTGTTGTTTTTCATGGTTGCAGTCAATGATGGACTGACTGGATGATATACCTTCATTGTTCTTCCCAGTGCACTGTGAGGAGGTTAACCATTTCAAATCAGAGATTCAAATAGTGATAGGAGAGTTGAGTCATCTAATTGAGCTTTTTAGCCAATCAGATAACCCAGTACTACAGATACGCAGTCCTACAGTATTAGCTCCAAATGGAGAACACTCAAAGTGGGTTAGCACCAGTGAAGCATCTTTTTCAGAAGGCACTTTTGCTTTGGGTGACAGAAAGGACTATGGAATTACCATCAATAGTTCAAGTCAGGCTGAACATGAGAGATGTGGAGCCAGACCAAAAGGTACTGCTCCTAAAAAAACGTATGCTGTGGTTACCAAAGCCCCCTGTAACAGTAGTCATAGTAATGATATGAATGTTAACCCAGAGGGGTTTTGTACTGAGGGTGAAAATTCTGTTATGAATGACAAAGTGAAATACAAAAGTGCAAACTTTTCACATACTGAACATTTGTTTGAGCACTTTATTGACAACCATTTTTGTTTTCCTTCTGACCAACAAGTTTACAGGTGAACTAACATACAGAGTGAACATAATGAGTGTGACTCAGAGGCTTGATTTACTTATTTGAAAAAAAAACTTTTTAAAATTAAGCAACTACAAATGGACAATGCTTATTTAAAGAAAGGCTTGGATGTCAAAGTGGTCCCTCAAGGTTTAAGAATTTTTAAGTTTCTTTTAGGCTTTGACTTTGATGATGATATATACAGTGAATTTACAAATATGTAAATGTAAATGGGTGATTTCAATTACCCTACCATTAACTGGAAAAACTACTCAAGTACAAACTCCCAGGTCCAGGCTTCCTGGAATTTATCAACTCAAATGCTCTGGATCAGCTGGTAAACTCCCCTACCAGAGGTGAAAACATATTGGACCTGGTCATCACCAACATGGGCGACAGGTGTTCCACTCCGGAGGTCAACCCGTCACTGGTTAGATCAGAACATAAACTAATCACTCTGGATGTCCACACCACACCACCACCTCCAACCAAGGAAACCACAGTGAAAAACTTTTCTATAGCAAACTTCACCTTACTTAAGACAGAGGTGGTAAGTTTCACAGCACCCACACTAAAGGATAACAGTGTCAAAGATGCAGGAACCTTTACAAATGCACTCTATGAGCACCTACAAGGATGCATGGATCATGCCATCCTTAGCAAAACCAAGACTCACTTCCCTTAGACAAGGAAACCAGTCTGGAGGACTCCTGCCATAAACAGGCTATACAACAGAAGGAGGAAACTAGTTCAGAAAAAAAGCAAATCCCAAGAAGGAAAGACATCTCTGATCAGTATCAGTAAGAAACTAAGGTCCCTCATAAAATCCTCCAAGGCTAACTTCAAAAGAAACAATAGCCAGAAAGCCTTCTTTAGCTATGTCAAGAATCTAAGTGGCAACTCACAGATATGCTCTGAGATAGTGCAAAATAGCACAAAATATACTGAACCCACTGATATTATCAATATCCTGTCAGATAGATTCAGTGCAAACTTTACCCCCCCTATCACCCCCAAAAGGGCCCACAACAATACCGGAAAAGTGTAGTGTCCCGGAAGTCACAGATGCACAGGTGAAAACAGCCCTTTCAAAAGCCAAAAGCACAGTGTCAATGGGGCCAGATGGTGTCTCAGGTTGCGTCTTGCATGATCTACAGAACAAACTAACCCCCCACCTAAACACACTGTTCAACCTCAGCCTCTCCACAGGCTACATGCCCATAGAATGGTGCACAGAAACAGTTATTCTGCTCCACAAAGGAGAGGCCACAACTGACTCTGCTAACTATCGCCCCATAAGCCTGACTAGCCTGGTCTGCAAGGCTATGTTGCGCATCATTATGGAACTCATTAACAAAGACATTGGGAACCTCCAAACACTTGACCCGACCCAGTTCGGCTTTGTTAGGGGCAGATCATGCCTACTAAACCTGGTTGACTTTTTCGAGACAGTCACCAAGGCCATAGATGAGGGGAAGGTAGTTCACACAGCCTACCTTGACCTCGCCAAGGCTTTTGACACCATTCCACACTCTGGAATTATAGAAAAACTCACCAGCCTGAACATAAACCCCTATGTCACGAGATGGGTTGCCAACTGGCTTACAGACAGAACTCACACAGTAAGAATAGCGGGCTCCAGGTCAGACTCTAAACCAGTCACAAGTGGTGTCCCACAAGGCTCGGTCCTGGGACCCCTACTGTTCGGCATATACTTGTCAGAAGTACAGGAAAAAAATGGAGGACTATGGCTAACCAAGTTTGCCGATGGTTGCAAACTGGGAGCCATAATTGACTCTCCGGCTGACACAGTCATTCTTCAAAAGGGCCTTACTGAGACGGACACCTGGTGTCAAAGTCATGGGTCTCAAGCTAAATGCCCAAAAATGCATAGTCATCTTGTTTGGGAAAAACAAAACACCCATGAATTACCACATAGGTGGCAGCCCCCATAATACAGAAGAGGTAATAAGAGATCTGGGGACCCAGGTAGATAGTAATCTCTCCTTTGACAATCATATTGCCAAAGTAGTTAGGAAATCCTTCTATGTAGCCCATGTAATTACTAAAGGGTTCGCATCTAGAAATAAAGAGGTTATAGTGCCCCTCTACTCATCACTCATCAGACCCATCATAGAGTACAATGCCCCATTTGGGATGTACCTCACAAGACACTTCCAACAGCTGGAAAGACCACAAAAGTACCTCACCAAGAGGATTACTGGCCTCAAACATATGTCCTATGCAGCCCGACTGGAAAAACTCCAGCTGTACTCAGTCGCATATCGCTTACTCAGAGGTGATCTCTGCCTGACTTACAAAGCCATGTCCAACTCAGAATTGATGGACATGCTCCAACTAAAGAAATCCAAGTCACTGCGAGCCACTCGCTCTAGTGAGCTAAACCTCACCACAACAATAAATAGAACATGCTGGAGGGATAGATTCCTGTCACAGAGCCTCCCCATGTTTTGAAACAAAATTCCTAACTACATTAGCCAGAGCCCCTCACTAACACTCTTCAAGAGAAACCTTGACGAGTGGATGGGTAACAGAAAATACACCCCTGGGATCACTTCATTGGCTCTTCTTGACAGAGGCTCAGTTAATTAATCAATGGGTGGCGAAAGCTGACACACTCTGGCTAGGTTTATAAATGCCCTCGGGCAGATAGCCTAGTACCTACCTATGAACCTATGTTCGATAGATTTTGTTTCGAATGTATGCAAAAAATCATTAAGAATAATGATGTTAATATAGTTTGTTGTCAGAGGCTGAGAAATTGAATAATAACATTAAAAATGATTTAATTTATGACCAATGGGAAAAGCTTTACAAAAATAGTTTTTTTATCATTGAGAAAAAATGTGATAAAATCTACAAGAGGAAGCTAAAGAAACTTGAGAGCGACATCAAGTAATATGCAGATAGGCAGACTTATCTGGTTCAGAAACAATTTAAATGATTATTTAAATATAAAACAAAGGATGTTGATTTGCAAGGTATTGGTTTGAACAACTACAAAGACAATAGGACAGATTTTATTCCCAGGTGGGCATCATGGGGTTGGATGAGAGAAAATCCGAGACAAGAGTACTCGAGACAAGGGGGTACCATCCCTCACACAAGCAAGGGTGGATGGATCCAAAGTGCCAGTTCCTCAGGTAGACATTCCTAATAAAACTGTCCACTCACTCAATGGTTTCCATATTTATAACTCCACTTAATATTTTAGCGTGTTTTCCAAAGGGTTAAAATTTGTTCCTTCTAAAAGATTTGATTATGTTTATACTTTACTTGAATTTAAGTTACATATTAGGAAGTTAAATTTGGCCTTATATTTTAAAGATAGTGACAATGTGACCTCCGGAAACTGTGAAAATACTACAGCTATTAAGAAAAAAAGTACACTCAATACCCCATTGAACCCTAGTTTAGGGACTCTGGAGAAAGCCATTATTGAAGATATCTATGACTTAGAGGTAAAATGTTTCAAAAAAGTTAATTTTATAAAAACTTAAGTAAAGGGGGAGAGAGACCTATTTGTTAATCTGAAGAATGATAAAACTATATGGATTATGAAGCCAGACAAGGGTGGTGGGATTATTCTATATAATACTTTTCATTATAGCAAGACTACGTTTGACATCTTAAGAGATGGAGAGACCTATGTTCCCATGTCAATTAATAAAGTTAATGTTACTTATCAGAGATTAGATTTATTTCTTGACGAATACTTATTAGATATTAGAATTTCTTTGGATACATATAATGTTTTGAGAGTAAGGAACCCTGTAGCAATGACATGTTTGGCATCCCTAAAATCCACAAAAGTGTGGACAAACCACCATTTAGACCTATTGTTGCAGGATGGGGGTCTAAAACTTTTCCTACAGATGTAATTATTGATACATGGTTAAATCCTATTTACAACAATGTGTACCACCTTGATATAGATTCTTGGGATTTTTTAGGGAGACTAAAGGGTGATCTTTGGTCCCAGAACATTACATTTTTGACCTTTGATGTTGTAGATCTGTTCACTTCCATACCTAAACATGAAGGAATTGACTATTTTCAGAACAGCTTGGTTAGATTTACATCATTTAACAACAATAGAATCAATTTGATCTTTAGTCTTAGACAATAATTGCAATTTGTTTATCAGAGAGTACTTTAAACAAGTTAAAGGGGTGGCCATGTCTGCTTTTGGTGCCCCTATTTATGCTAAATTTAGTGCTCCATGAATGGGTATCTAATTACATTTTTGGAAGCCAATTTTTTAAAGACATCAAACTGTATGTTAGATTCCTGGATGATATTTTTATTTTATGGAATGATCTGGAACAGGATATTGATAGGTTTATGAAATATATTAACAATACATCATCTTTTTAAAAATTTACACACAGTATGAATATGGAAAACATTCATTATTTAGACACCATGATTTACAATACAAGTCATGGTTTTAAATCTATGGTGTATAGAAAACCAACTTACAGTAATTCCTTTTTAGAATTTTCCAGTAAACACTCATTCAGTCTGAAAAAAAGTATTGTTAAAGGGCTGTTCATAAGGGCAGCCAGGATGACTTCAGTTTTTGAGGACGTTGTTAAAGAGTTAGCTTTTATAGCTGATATGTTTTTAGTTAGAGGCTATCTGGCTGCATAGGTTAGTGACATCAGACAATATGTACAGATTCATTGGAGTAAGAAATACAAACCCCTATTATGGACTGGTTTAATTAATTCCAATAAAGCCAGTAAAAATGGTAATTATCAGAGGGCTTTAATTTTAGAGTACAGCCCACAAGCCAAAGAGATTAAAGATATTTTTATGAAAAATTGGAACATTCTTAAGGGTAATCCTAAAATTTACCAATTGTTAGAGAACACTCCTTCTTTTGTGTACAAAACAGGGTATAACATTAAACAAAGATTTGAAATGGGTGAATCTTACATAATAACACACAGAAAGGGTACTACAAAATGTGGATCATGTGGCCAATGTTCGATGATCTTGGAAGATGGCAGTTTGATATTAGAAAATGACACTTCAATGAGTGTTGTGGTTCCAGTGGTCATTTTTTTACTTTTGGTGCTGTTTTTGTGTTTTGAGATCTTTGGACAATATTAACAATGCCTTATTTAAATATCTTAAAAATAGTCCAAACTGTCGCACATTTAAATTTGCCATTCTTGAACACATTAGGATTAATCCTAGAGGAAGTGATTTTAAGTCTTTATTGAAAAAAATGATTTAATGTGGCTTCATCACATGTTTCTATATTTTTGTTCAAAGGTTGGATGTTTAGCAGTGTGCTTTTTTGATTAGGTCACCTTTAAATTTACAAATGTTTTGTTTAATTGATACCTTTTTAAGTATTTATTGTCTGGTTGTTCAGCTTTTTATTGATTCTGATAAAGTCCTTGCTGATTGTAGGATGAAAGCGCTTAATCTATATTTTCTTTTGACATAATAAAGTATGCTTAGTGTGAGCCATTTTGCTGACTGCTGCAATGCTATTCTTATTTTACAATGCACAACTAGATCAATTCATTTGTCAACATTTGAAAATATTTCTTTATATTTCATTATGTGAAGTATGATGGCATTTACATACATTATCTGACTAAAATATTTTCAATTATAGTGGTACAGTTATTTATTTAAAAATGGGGTTTAGTTTTGTCCCCCAACAATGTGGTGATGTGAATGTGCTTTTGGATTTTGAACTAGTTGCTAGGAAGTTGAATTTAACATACATATTTCATGATAGTAACTTAATAACTTTTGTGAGAATGAAATAGAATTGTTTAAGTACCCGGGTAAAAAATATTTTAATTTAATATAGGTGAATGGAGTTTAATGAGAGACCTTTCCCTGGATAGATCTGTTTGGATTATGAAGCCTGATAAAGATAGGGCATTTTATTTATGGACAGTGTAATTTACCCTGGGAAAATGTTGAACTTGTTTTATGACAACAATAAATACTGCGTGGTCTCTCTAATGAAATTCATATAGCATGTAATAAGATAGATTCTTATTTATATGATGCTTTAATGCAAGGAACTTTGACTTGCGAAGAATATAATTATTTACATACTACAAAACCAAGGGTACCTTCCATTTTTGGTATTCTCAAATTTCATAAAGACATATGGTTTACTGCACTTAGACTTATTGTTTTGGCTCGTGGGTCCAAGTCCCATTCCATTGCCGTATTTTTAGATACAATTTTAAAACCATTTTTAGATTTGAGCCTACACATTTTAAAAGACTCATGGACTGTTTTGAGAAATGTGACCTTGCATAGTTGGCACCAAAATCTTAGTTTTAGTACTATTGATGTTGTAGTCTTTTTTGAAGGTATACCACATGATATTGGCTTTGAGTGGTTTAGGGAAGCCTTGTTGGTTTATGATTTTGTGTACAAGAACAAGATCAACTTTATGGTGGACTTAATGGAAATAGTGTTATGTAACAATTGTCTGTACTTTGAAGGAGAATATTTTAAAGAACTTGTTAATATGGTTATGTGGAGGTGGAAACCAGTTTTGTTTTTGGAAGTGCATTTTCTAGAAGCTGGACTAAATGCTATAGATTTTTGAATGACATCTGTAGTTTTTGGGCAAATACAGAGGACAATTTTGTGAAATTCTTTGATTATATAAAGAATACCACAGAATTGTTGAAATTCACCAATGTTTTTTCTAAAGATGGGATGAATTATTTGGATGTCACTATGTTTAAGGTAAACAATGGTTTTGAATCCAACAATTACAAAAAACCTACTTTCTGAATCTCTTATTTACACTGTAATAGTTGTCACCCCATCAAGTGAAAAATAATTTAGTTAAAAGTCAAATGATTAGGTATCTGGGATGGTTTCTGATGAGGTACTTTTTGAAAAAGAAACGGCTGTACTTTGTGAAATGTATAAGCAAAGGGAATACCCGGAGTATTTCATGAACAAAAGTAGGGTTGATGTAACCCTGGGTAGGTCCAATATATTTCATCCTATATTAGGAATGGATTCTCCCAAAGATAGAACTGGACAGGACACACAGGCTGAGTCTGTTAAAGGGACTGGATATAGAACAGTGACGGTGCTAAAATATGATACTAATTCAGCTTTAATCAAAAATATTATTTATAAAAACTGGAATATTCTTGGTCAGGATCCTATTTTGTCAGACTGTCTGGGGAATTATCCAAATTTTGTGTATAAAATGGGTGACAATTTTAAGGACAATTTTGAACATGGTTCTGAGAACAACTGTAAGGGGGGACATACTAAAAAAAGCTGGTCCTTGGAAATGTTGTATGTGCAATTACTGTAATTCAGTACTAGATAGTGATACCTTTCCTATAAAATATAAAATTAAAGTCCCTGTAACAAAAATCTGGGTTAACTGTTCTACTAAGAGGGTTGTGTATATTAGTGTATTTCAACATTGTAATAGTTTTTACATGGTGAAAACTGAGTAACCACTGGAAAAAAATATATGACCATATACATGACATATCCAAGAAGAATGAAAATAATGCATTGTTTAAATATATGAAAACATGCTTAGGTTCACCAAAGGTGAAATTTAAATATGGGGTTGTTGATGTGGTTTTCAACATCCTCAGATGAGGCGATTGGACTCCTATACTGGAATATAGACAATTAATTTGGCAGATACACTGAAATGCCACTGTCAAACCTGATTTAAATGAACATATAGCTATTAATAATGTGTTGAAATTGAGATCTATGAGTTTATGATTTAATAAAATGTAATTATAAGATTATTCATATACTCCACCTCCATTCATAACTTTTTTATGGATACATTAAAATGCTTTTTATGTAAAATGTTATGCAGTTTAAAGTTAGTAATACTGTTTATTTTAACTAAATGATTTTAGTAATTTGTATTTATTAGATGAACTTACTTTTTTGGTTAATTGTTTATTTAATTGTTGAATTGATTGTATGATTTTCATTGGTTGGATTTTGTATTTAAATGGCTATATAAACTCACATTCATACAACAGGATGAAAGCACTTAGCATGATTTTTTTTTTTATTCTATTATTAAATTTGGCTTACTATTTTTGAACATTTGCATTGTGAGTCTTCTGGTCCTTTCACATGCAACCTCTTGTTTTGTGACATCTGAAATACTTGGTCCTGGGATCAAAACCCCTTCTGCAAAATCAACAAAATGGTTTGGAGGGATAGTTGTATCTTGCAGAGGATACCACTGCTCTGGAACAGACTCACCAGCCATGTAAAACAAAAAGCATCCCTGTGCATGTTCAAACACAGCTTGGATCTATGAATGGGTGGTAGAAAATTTACCCCAGAGCTGCACCCTGTACTACTAATGGACTGAGACAGCTCATACATGCTTTATCCCACCCATAGGTCCCCTCAAATTATTTATTGCATGATCTCAGTTATTCTCTCTATGGGTTGTATGTAATTATCGACCATAGAATGGGTAAGGTCAGTCTAACATAAAACAGATCAGTTTATTCAAACACCAAAGGGACAATGCAAAGGCTAAAAAATGTCCTTTAAGGGCAGCTAGACTAGTACTTACTGATGAACCTATGATGAAAATTGTGAATCAAAAGAGATTATTTTGTAAACTATGAACCAAATAGGATCTTAATATTTCTGGTTAGCATTGTTATGCTCTTTGAGGAAGCCAGTAATATGCTAATTAAAGATGAAATGAAGAGCAATGCTTAAAGTGTTCTCAAAATGAACATATTTATTTGTTGTGTTTATCTAGTTGAAAACAGTTTATATTAAAAGTGAATAAAATTTAACCAGGTGGGCATGTGAGTTTGGCATTATATGGAATCTTAAATACTTTACCTGTGATGAAAACCTACTAGAAATAAATAAAATAATAAATAAATAAAACTAGAAGGAGAGTATATCTTGGAATATAAAGTTAAAAGAGAATTTAATATGAACTATTGCCTTCTTTGGGGGAGAACATGTCAATTTCTTGTAGTTTGCATGATTAATCATTTTTTATGATTAATTAATTGTTTGCGAGTTGAGTTTTTTGTTAATGATAATGAAGTTTTGGCATGTAAATATTTGATGTGATGATTTACCATAATGCGTTATTGGGCAGGCAGCCTAAATGTTGTTAAAATTATTTAAATAAAAGTTTACATTTGAAAAGGGTGTTTTTGTCTGTAATATAAGTTCTAGTATTATGCTAAGCAATTTAACCATTGTGTGCTTGCTTGGTCTCTATAGACCAGTCAAAATACAGGTAATACACATAGAATATAAGCAACAGTATGAAAAGAGAAAGCTGAATGATGACATGCAGAGATAATGTGGGACACTAAAGGGTGGAGCATGAATGAGAAAATGGTGAACAAAGGAGATTAGGAAAGGACAGAGTAACCTAGTGCAACTATTTCTGACTGGTGGTCATTGCATCATGCCTGGTTGTATGGCCCCTCTGATAATATATGAATGTGTGGAAGAAGAATGGTGGATATTAATGTTTACTGCTTAGCTGAAGGATGAAAGTAATGTGATATTTCAATAATGTAGTGTTTATCATACCTTATGAACTGGGAAGTGGAAGGGTTGGAATAATGGGTGATATATTTACCTCAGAGATACATGGTACAAGGTTTGATTCCTACTTTGAGTATTGGCTAGGCTTGAAGTAATCTGCAGGCTCATACTACACTTAGTATTAGCCTGTTACACTTAACACAAAATCTTTATACTCCTTTTCCACTTATTATTCTGTGGTCCCCATCCTCTCAGATTTGCTCAGAATACTGCCTACTTCATCCTTGTTGCTACAGTGCTGTACAATTATAAGACATTTTGCCCTTTATGACCTCCACAATCCCACCCACTGCATAAAGATAACTTTCAGTCCACTCATGTTGTAGTCTATACTCTTCTCTTTACAATATGAATAAGTAAAACATCTTATATTAGAATACCCAAACTACCCAAAGTACCTAGCATGTGGCATATTATATCACACACAACTAGTTGTATACTCATAGAAGAGCTCATTAATTACATCACTTTTCATATACTAATACCACCTTACTAAATTTTATAATCCTCTACAATACCTCCACTCAGAAGCCACTGTAATGCATTCCCCCAAGACATTGTTCTCTAAGAGTATGTTCCAAATCTGTTATCCTCCAATGAACAATTATCCCCATTTATAAAGCATCATAAAGCAATCAGTCCATACCAGCAGTCATTGTCTAGGTACATTTCCTTTGCACCTTGCTGCCACTAATTCACCTCTCAGTCATTCCTGTTTCTACTTTTTGTTTGATTGGTAAGGTGATTATGCATATGGGGAATTATTTTCCCATGCTGTACCTGCTTTGCTCATTCTGCAGTCTTTTGTCTCATCTAATTCCACAGGTAGACCTATTATTAGACATGTACTGCATTCAGGTAACTAGCTTCATCCCCCTCCCCAGCATGCCAATCCCCAAGTTTCTACCTGTAACAAAAATTCCTACAATACTTCCTCAGGGCACATATACACTAGTATTTATTTATTGTCTTTTTATACCCTTAATTGTGTATCATACATTTTTAAACAAATTCAACAGCCTCCCATTGTTACATTATATAATACTTGCAATGACATTTAACCATTATTTCTAAATGCATGTGCTTAGATGTTATGTATACTCAAGTTTGTAGTTTTGTGAGATAGATATCATGTATTTGTGTTTAGCACCTGACAAACATACATTCTAATGGAAGACTTCAGAGTTAACAGCTGTGATAAAAATGTATACCTGGTTCACTCCTGCTGCATTTTCAACTTAGATCTGAAACAGTTTGCACCTTTAGCACATTATCAAAGTTACTTAGTCATGTCAGATTGTCATCATATCCTCACAAAACTCTTTAAACTGATTACTTTTAAATTAACAAAATTAATTTGCTCTCTACAATGAACAGAGCTTTATATTCAAAATGTATCATACCTAAACAGTTGGGTAGTTTAACTTTTTCTGACTTGGGAACTTAAATGTAATAATCAAATCAGGAATACCTCTTAAATCAATTGAGACTGAATATAAAAAAACTAAGCTAGATACCTATTTAGTCTTATATGCATACAAGTCTAATCCACTATTTATCCATTTTCTTGACATGAAAATTCTAATTAGTTTAAATAAAATTTACAGTTTCTTTATTATATTAGTATGCTCATTTCAAAAGATAAAATCATTAAGCTTGTCAGCCATTTTTTTTATTTTAAGGGGTGGTCTGTCACTGTAAATGCCTTTTATTATATTTCATATATATTAAGTCTCTCTAGGAGCATAGTCTGCATAGTATAAAATCACTACATTTAAGTGACATTAATGCACTTTTCCAACCTATAGGCCGCAGCTCCAGCATTCTTATGGGGGCAATACAACTGACTAATCCCACTTACGCCTACTTCAGAATAAAAATGTATGGACTTTGCTTCCAAACATTACAGCTCTATTTTGGAAATACAAAAGGCATACTTCATCACATAATACTCAGTTATGGCCAATATTATAAACTATCAACAATTAAACTATAAGTACCTCGCCACTTCAATTGACATGAGAAAATTAGTTCCTTCCAATCGCAATGCTGATCACATACATCAAGAACAACCATCTCTAACTCATATTCCTTCATTATAAAACTTAAATCCAAGAAACATTTTAATTTGTTTTTTATATAGGCATCCTGTGATTTATTCTTGCAAGATAAGTCAATGTGGCACGGTATCTCATATATCTCAGTAAGATATATAACCTTTGATAAGCCTTACAGTGCAGAATGTATGATTATTCACAATACATTATCACTCTAACTTAGCAACTGATTTTCTTAATTCTTCCACTATATGCACACCATACCTAGTGGGTAAGGCTGATAAAATAATACACACATGTTGGGAATGAACTTTATCTAAATGTATATGGATTTCACTCTAAGAAAAAGTACATTTTATTTATTTTATTTATCCATAATTGACTTGTTAAATACAGATAGGCTAGTGCCTTTTTTCAAGGGAGACCTGAGATTAGACCAGAGGTTGTATTTCTTCTACTATAGGAAAACTGGACAGGACATTTGGGATAAGTACACATATTTTGTGAATTCTAAATGCATACAGATTTCACTCTAATAAAAGCTAAAGTGTTTTTATGTACAGTATCCTTCATTGATAGGTTAGTCCCACTAGACTAGTGGCCTCTTTTTAGATGAAACCAAAACATGGTATTTCTACTACTAGGGGAAATTTGGCTAGGGAGTTGGGGAACTTCCCATCTTACTTTTGATAGCTGCCATGTGATCTTTTACATCCACCTGAGCTATCAGTCAGTTTAACACATTATCTGAATGACAACAACCTCTAATATATCAACAATCCAATCATGTGGAGTGGGAATAGATCTCACAATCATCTGGTCTTCCAGCACCAAAGGCAAATGTGCTACCTGTTGTGCCACTGACACTGATATATGTCAGTAAAAAATGTTGGAATTAAAAAAGTTTTATCATGGACAGTTGCAATCTTGCACATTGTATCTAATAATGTTCATAAAGATTAATTAATGAACTTTATTATTTTGTTTATGCTAATAAAATGTCATGTTTCAACAAACTGGCTTAATTTCATCTGTACTTCTTGGAAGGGTTTTGCTAAGTCATCTGCAAAATATATAAACCCCTGTATTTATCTCCCACAATTCAAATCAAAATCTTAATATTATATTAAAAATGGAATTTAATCTTTGCATTTTTTTTTCATGTAATAAAAAATATATATTTGTTTTACATTTTTCTTAATAAAATTAAAAATAAATATCAGCTGCTGTTTAAATATATAATTCTTGAGTAAGAATTCCCTGCTTGTACTTTTTATCTTGATCATGTATGTCAAATAACAAGTCTTCTTGAAGCCACTCAAAAATAGTTTCATTATTTATTTGTATATAATATAATTTGATGTTTTTATAAACATTTTCAAAATGTTCCATTTTTTCTATATAACGGTTGTCATAATTGTGTAAATAAAATATTTTTACAAAAATCATAAATAGTACAAAAGTTCCACTAAACAAGGCATATGAATACTATTCCCTAAAAATGCTATAGTGAAAGTCCACAAAGTGCACAGACATGCACACTCATTAATCTCTGCCAAATCACAACTCCCACTACAACCCAAATTTAGCCTTGTATTTAAACTGTAAGATAAAGAGACAATAGAGAAAACTGCAAACTGCTTATCTCTATTTCCCATTCACTTTAATGTTAAAAGCAAATAAATACATAAATTAAAATAAGACTACTTCATGTACTGCAGACACAGATACACACAAAAATACTAAAGTAATGCTGTCCATATAAATCCACTTCTTGAAATAAAATTAATTGTTTCTTCAAATAAAAAAGTTCAAATAAAAAATATATAAAGCACTGACAACAGCAAGTCAATCAGAAGATGACACTGCCAACAAAATTAAACTAATTTTATATAAACCAAGAAAAATAATCTGAAAATATAATTATGTTATAGTAATAATTCTATTATAACATTCTTAAATTACAAAAATACATAAAAATGAACAGATATTAAAAAGCAGAAAAGAGAGAGTAAGCACACTAGTTCATTCAAAAAACTACACAAACTACCTAAAACCCTTTACAGAAGAAATGTAATTAACACTGTCAGTAGAAATCAGTGAAAAACACTACCTATACATAAAAATATAGAAAATTGCCAGTAACCATGAAAGTGATTCTCTGATCTTACAGTACAGGGTATTTCATGCACAACTCAACAGGTCACATGTATTCATTATATACTCAGTTTCATTTTCTTTCCGATACACAATATCTTTTAACAGAATTTACCTAACAAACTATGCAAATAAAAATGGTTCTCATGTTAATCTCATTTGTAATATTGTAGGAAAATAATACAGTCAGCAACTCTCAAATAAGCTATCAGAAAAAAAAAGTTTTAAATATGGGCAATCTTTTCTTGTTACTTAAAACATTAATTTCACTTATCCTTCAAACCTGTTAATATTATGGCTCCTTGACAATTCTTTCTTGTATAGCTTGGTCACCAAAATATAAAACCTAAAATATTTATTTACTGTAAACTATCCTAAATTGAAAACCATGCAGCTGTGGTTTATTCATATTATATGTTTCACTTATGTCTTGTTTATAATGCCACAATTTAATTCTCATAACTTTCTATTACTTTCAATAAGTCACATAATAAAAATGTATCCCTCAAATGTTATACCATCTGTACAAGCACACGGATTAATTTGTACATTATTTGTTTTCATCATACTGTTTACTTTTACAGCTTCTAACTCTTTTTAATTAAAAGTGACTGTGGCACAGGAAGTAGGGCACTAACTTTTGATGCAGAAGGTTGTGGATTTTATTCCCATACCAGGCAGATATATTGCTGACACTGCAGTATAGCATTCCTGCGTATGTCATTCTTCAAATGAGATGTTGAACTGAGGTCCCAACTGCTTTAATTGGTGGTAGCTCAGATTGATAATAAAGATCCCAATGCACTCATCAATAAGAGTGGAAGTCCTTTATTTAACACAGTGTAAAAAATATTTACATTTTACAAAATGTACATATGCACATGCACATATGTACACATTTCTATTTTTTACTAGTCATCATTTTCTTATCACATCCTCATTATTATTCTTCCATAACCACCCCACCCTTCTTCCACAACCATAATTAGTTTTTCTGAATATATCTGCCAAAATCCATTTCATATTAAACAAAGTTTCATTCAATCTTTCATTTCAAATAATCATATTACATACAACAAATTCATATCTACCCTTCTAACGTCTTCCTTATTCTTGTTCTTATCATACGCATCCATAATCATATTCATATTTATTTGTTTGTGTCACTAATATTGTCAAATAAATTTCTTCACATAGCTTTTTACAGTTTCACCACTGATTTACATTTAAAAAAATGAAAACAAAAACATGCTTTGTTGTCTTACTACAAAATAAACACACTCTTTTTAACTTTAACTTTAACTTTATTTTTGTTTGGCATATTCCCCTTTGCTGGTGACTTATTTATTACCAGTCTCCATAAGAAATCCTGACACCCTGCTATCTTAGTAAACCATTTTCCTTACTTTAATAGCTTTAATCACTTATTCTGGAAAGTTTTCCTATAAATTTACATAATAAGATTGTTTCATCACATTATTATATTACATCCTTCTATCTTACTCAGTATCATCATTTTTTATTTTTCGTGTTAGTATTTTTACTTGATAATTTTAATTTCTTAATTTACATATTCTCTTCTTCTTTTTCTTATTCTCATTTCCCAGAACTTTTTGTACTTATATTTAATCATTGTCTCTACTAATTTCTCATTCTCTTCCTTTACCAACTTGAATACTCTATACAAGTTTAAACAAGTAGAATAAACAACTGTATTTATTAATCCCAATTCTCTTCATCTTCACTCATATAGAACACACCTCTTTTCACTGGGTTTAATCTTAAGCCCCATATGGAATAAAGCACCAATTTCACAATTTCCTTTTCATATTTTTTCTGGGATCATATAAACATTTGAAATATATGTGATTTTTCTCACTAATACAGAATTCTCTAGATAAACCTTTTTTCCTGAATGCTAATCTATATATACCCCCCACAGAAGACTTATTTATTTCATTTATTTTTTAAGCCCTTCCACTGCATTATAACCTCATAATTTTTCCTAAATTTTATCCATAACAAAGATACTTAATTCATTGAAAAATACAAACCTCCAATTTTCACCGCATCACCCAAAGCCTTACATTGATTTTTATTCAAGGTCATTCCCATTTTGTTTAAACATCCGTAAAGACAAACCAACACTTCCTCCATCCATATTTTGCTCTTAGCAACTACAGCTATATCATTTGTCACTACCTCCTTTTGCATCACATATCTAGCATATTTTATTTTATAAGCTACTTTACTCACTATCAGATTTATTACCAGTGCAAACAAAATATGCAGACACCTCCTCCCTTGTAAATAATATCTCTGCCTAATCAGTAATTACTTTTTATATGTTTCTTTCTCCATATCATAATATTCTTGCATTATTCTCTAAATTATCAAATATATTTCTATACATTTTCTCATACTTCACTTTTTGTTCCTTTCTTACATCATCCCGCTATTGAAAACAACACATTTTGTATTTCTTTTTAAATTCATTCCACCATTAAGACCAGTTTTTAGAAATCATTCATGGTTATATGATTCTTCCTTAACTGCAGTACATCCTCAGCACTTCCAAAAAGATATCTGCCATCTCAACCAACAAAACAGAAGAACTGTTACATTATTTTTAACAGAACATCATCTGCAACAAGCCTAATGCCAGTTCTGTTATCTGCACCACTTCAACAGATTCACTTAATTCCTTCTCCATGGAGACAGCAGAAAGCTGCTCATTTGTAACATCCGCCACACAGGAATCTTTGTTTTCATTCTGAAGCTCCATATTGAACAACATTTTCTCCAAATCTCACTTTCTAAACTCTCCATAGCTTTTCTCTCCTCTTCCATGCTGATACTTCCCTTAGGTCTCTTTCTTGCTGCTGCAGGAGTCCTCCTGTACCATATAGCAGCCCCAAAGTGTATGGGCTCTTTATAGATAATCATGCATTATTTACATGATTAATATTATATACATTATTTACATTATTTACAATTATTTATACCTATATGCCATATAAAGCAGTTTTATATTATTAAACACCCCACCCGTTTTTGTAACTTGTTAAACTTAATACAGGTTCAATGAAACTGAATGAACAATTGGGTTTATCAACCCTAATCTTCCTCCTTCTTCCTTTACATACAAAATTCCCATTTTCAGTGGATTTAGTCTGGATCCCCATATGAATGAAATATTATAGACATTTCTTTTTCATAATTATTTGATATCATGTATGTACTTGTTATATATGCTAACTTACATATTAAGATAACATTTATCAAGTGCACTTTTTTATATGCCAACTTCTAAGATTTCTAAAATATTTATATGTCTTTAATTTCTTGAATAATCTCCTCCCATTGTTTTTTTTAATATATTCCATTTTTCCAAATACTGTTCCCAGTATATCTATAGTTTCTCTATTAAACTGTATATCTCCTATATTACCCATGGATTCAAATCCATTATTCTTTTCTTTATTTATACATAATCCAATTGTCTTTAACTCTTTTTTTTATTTCTTAATCGCCTCTTCCATTCCATCTTTGTTTTTAGTGATAAATATTATATCATCTACATATGTAAATATTATTGGTAATATTATTTATTTCATTATCTTATATCCTGCCATATCTAGTATTATTTATTTATTTTATTTATTTTGCATTTGTTAACTGGGATAGTCCACTGGACACAGGTCCATTTTCAGTGGAGGCCCAGGGAGAAAAGCTCCACACATATGAATAACATGTAACAAAAAAACTACAAAGTTTACAAAGTAGATTTAGATACAAAATGCAGTGAGTCCTAATAAATAGAAGTATATTCATACACAGCAGTCACAATTAGCGAAAACAGAGAAATCGTACAGTAATAGTTTCATTAGGCTAAAGATATATATATATATATATATATATATATATATATATATATATATATATATATATATATACATATATATGTGTGTATATAAATATATAATATATATATATATATATATATATGTATATATATATATATATATATATATATATATATATATATATATATATATATATATATAATGACCTCAATCATTGCTGAAGGGAGTCATGTGTAAACCAACAACTTCTTAAAGGTTATTGGGGTCTAAACCATAACAATCTATTTTACTATATTGTATGTATTTCAACAGTAATAGAATATAGACCTATCTGTTCCTCTTGAGGTGAAATAGTTAAGGTGGTGTAGGGTCTAACATAGTGAAGGGTCTAGCTAGTGAAGTGCAAGAGCATAGCCAGTTATTAGTGAGATGCACTTTTAATGCTTTTTTGAACTGTATGAAGGATGTTTATTTTTCTGATGATTGCATTCATTACTAAATACTGTGCCTTCTGTGTGGAGTCTGCATGTCCTCCCCTTGGTTGGGTGGGCATTCAAAAGACATGCATAAATGGGCATGCCTTCATTGAAGGTTGAATGTCGAGCTTGCACCTCGGCGTTCGTGAACATTTACTGCCAATCATTAGTAGACTAGAGTTCCGCTGTGGCGACCCCTAACCGGGAAAAGCCAAAAGACCAACAGCAACTAAAGTATGATACTACTCACTGGACATCCTTGTTTTATTCCACATCCTATTTTAATTTCTTCACTTAGTCATCCATTTATAATTATTCTAATATTATTTCTTTCATATATAGACAATTTAATAATTCTATCACTTACATTCTAAGCTCCTAATATGTCCCATAACACTTCATATTGTATTTTATTATCAAACACCTTAGTTATGTCTGTTACCATGATTTTGGCTTCTACCTTTTGATTTATAATATTTTCTATTAATTCTCTTATTATTCATAATAGTTCTTGACTTCCTTTGCCTTTTCTACCAAATATTGTTTGTTTAAGCAATTAATCTAGTTTCTACAAACTCCAAAAAAGAAGCACAGTAGGGGTAAACAGAGGAAATGAGGTTCTGATGCAAAATCAAAGAAGAATTTATTAATACATGCTCCACAATGTGAAAACACAAGAGATAAAAACAATTAAATGCATTAACTTAATCACCGCATTTTTTTTTCCTCATAGAACTTGGACTTCATCAGGTCAATAACCAAACACTGTAACAGTGTTTAAATACTTGAAATGAGATCCATTAACCAATTAACAAGTTTTGCTTAAAGCAACAAACTCCATTCCATACTTAAAACATACTAATATATATATATATATATATATATATATATATATATATATATATATATACTTAGTGAGCTATGTATAAACCACAAAAATAGATAATAATTCTCAACAAAAATATCAAGTCAAATCACTATTTAAATATTTAAACATATTTACATTTCAAACATATTTATAACATATTTATAAAATTCAAAAGGCTCTATATTAAAATGTATCTAGTTTATTTGTTAATCTTTTTGGTATTATTCTCATAAATATCTTATAATCTGAATTATTCAATACTATTGGTCTCCAATTTTTTAAATCTTCTTTGTCTACTTTTTTTCCATATAAATGTCATAATTCCCATACATATCTGTTTCTCTGTTGTACCTTTTTACCATTCATTTAATACTTCCACAAAAATGAATTTTTGCCAGTTTTCCATATTGTTATACATATAATATTCAATACTGTCCAATCCTGTGGCTGTATCCATGTTAATATCTTTTAATACATAATTTACTTCTCTTATACTTATATTCTTTTCCAGATTCTCATTATCCTCTTCTTTTAGCTTTTTAACTATCAATTTCTGCTTTACTTTCATATCCTTTTACCAAAATTCTGTTCTATATGCCTTTTAATAACCTTTCATATTCCTTCTTGTGTTCTTATTTTTTTTAAGTTCATAGGTTCATAGGTTTTACTAGGCTAATGACTGCAAGGGCCTTTTTAAGCCTAGCCATGCATCCCACATCTCTGACAAGCTCTGATACCCTTGATAAGTGTAAGCATGGGCCTGGGAGATGAACCATTTATAGGTTACCTGTTTGCATCAGAGCCACAGGTGCCAAACCAAGGATGAATTTCAGGTTTCTCACCCAGCTGTCCAAGTTGCACTTGAATTGGATTAGGGAGGAACTCTGCTTCACATGGATAGGGAGCCTGTTCCATAGATGAGGTAGTCTCTGTGATATATGCCTATCTCTCCAGCATGTCCTAGTTATACTACAGGCAAGGTTTAAATCTTTAGAACAGGTAATTATGGTACTGTTTGCTTTGTGGATATGCAGGAGGCCGATCAGAGTGGGGTATGACAAAGCCCTGTATGCTAGGCATAGATCTCCTCTCAAAAGCCTGTAGGAGACAGAATCCAGGGATAGATCCTTGAGGTGGTCTGCATAGGGCATATTACTTATGCCCTGTATTCTATTAGTGAGGAACCTCTGTGGACATTCCAGTTGTTGGATATGCCTGGTTAGGTACATACCAAAGGGGGCATTGTACTCAATGATAGGTCTGATAAATGCTGAATACAATGGAACAATGACTTCCTTGGACTTAGATGCCATACCTCTGTTTATAAGTTGCTCAACATAGAATTATGTCCTCACCACTATAGACACATGATGATCAAAGGCTCAATTACTATCTATGTGCATCCCTAAGTCCTTGACTACTGGGTCAACTCTAAGGGGTGTATTGTCAATATGATAGTTACCAGGGATGTGTGACTTCCCAAAGGATACTATTATACATTTCTTGGCATTTAGTTTTAGTCCATGACTGACACCAGTTGTTTGTCTGGGTCTATATTAGAAGACTGAAGAAGCATTCTTTTGAATGCATCTTGGTCGAACTTAAAAGGCAGAAAACGGAAAATAATGAAGCTGCTGTTAAGCAAGTTCTTTCCCTGGGAAAAAATTTGCTTGGCCACTTCGGTACTTTGCCATTTTCAGCACTGTAGTGCGGTCTCGAAGTTGGTATATTTAAGTAGGGGTGTGTGGGGGTGAAGCCCCCTACTTAATGTAATGTTTAAATTCATTTTTATTTTTTATTTTTTTGTTGCAACAGTGATTTTTTTCCCTTGGAAAAAAATTGCTGTTCTGACACTTCACCATTGTAAGCTTTCACTTACATAGGGTTGATCACTCACCGTTCGCTTTTTTAAGTGTTCTGTGATTTAATATAGACCCATTTGTCTGTGTCAACCCCTCCTGGAGAACATTTGTGTCAGTGTGAGATTCAATGACAGCTCCTAATTTGCAATCTTCTGCAAATTTAGTCAGCCAAAGACCACTGACATTGGCCTTGACTTCTGAGAAATAAATGCCAAAAAGGAACAGTCCAAGGACTGATCTCTGAGGGACTCCATTAGTGACTGACCTCATTCTAGGGGTGGACTCCCCAATTCTAACTTTCTGTGGCTTGTCTGTGAGCCAGTTGGCTATCCACCGGGTGACATATGGGTTTGTACCTAACCTCTTGAGTTTGTCAAGTTTTCTCATTCATTATTCTTTAGTTCTCTTAATATTCTTTTATTCTCTTTTACTAATTTAATCAAGTATGTTGCTACTTTTTTTTCCTCGTAGACATTATCTTTGTTTATACAACAATCTTTTAAGTGTTTTCTTGATTTATATAATATATTTTTTTCCTCAAAAAGACTTCTCGTATCTGCTATTATTTCATTAAATACTTATTGACTCACTTGTTTATATCTCATATTTTCTCTTATCCACCAACTTGTCCAGTTTTATAAAATGTTCTCATACATATATGATCTTTCCATAATTTGTTTACTACTTTTCTATTATCTTTATTTAAGTCCTTTTCATTAAGTCTTTTAACACCTTTTCCTGTTTTATGTATCCTTTATTCACATGTACCTCTATCCATATAGCTATTTGACCTGAAAACCTGACTTTTTTATCCCTTTCTGTAATACAGTCAAACTTTCTGATACTACGAAATATTCAATTTCTGTTTTGATTTCTCCTCTTCTATAAGTCCAATGTTTATTTTTCCATATGTATAACTTTCCACTTTTCAATATCTCTTGTATTGTCTTAATATCATAACTTTTTTCTTTCCTGTCCTTAAATTGCAGTTAAATTCTCCCACTATTATTATATCCATTATTAACAGGGTTTATGTTATATAATCGAACATTCAAAACTTCGAATACCATATGTTCGAAAACATATGGTCAAAGTTTGAAAGACCGAATATATAATAAAAAAAAAGAAAAGAAAAACATACCTTAACGGTGCGAACAGGGGGGGTAAGCCTCCCTGCACCCCCCCCACATAAATATACCAACTCTGAGACCACACTTCAGTGCAGAAATGGGAAATTCTCCCATTCTGCACCATATGGCACTGTTAAATTCAACCTTTGAACTCTTGAAATGTCGATCATATGGTGTTGACCATATGACGTTCGACATTTCAAGAGTTCGTTGTTCTGACAGGAACCCTTATTAACACCTACATAATTTACATTTTTTTAACATATGCATATAATGCAATAATTCTATAAACCTTTGTTTTGTATTTTAGGTCTAATACCATTATTCTTTCTTTTCCGACTAACATGAAATGTAAAATGTTAGCATTTTCTTTGCATAGTATACCTGTTAAAGAACATGTCTCCTTTCCCATATTTTAAATAACAATATTCTTCACATTATTCCCATTTAAAGCTAAAATTGCCAGCTTTTAAATGATATTATTTTTTGTTTCTATCTCATTCCTTGCCTTTTTTGCTTTCTTTCACAATTACACTTTTAAATTTTCTTTTCCTTTCTTTTACCCTTTTCCCTGTTGAATTTTTCTTTGCTCTTATTACTTGACAATGTATGTATTATTCTTCATTTGTATCTAATGCCTCTTCTTTCCCTTCTCTTTCCCCAAGTTTTGATTCCATTTTAATTTTTGTTTATTTCTTCTTTTCTTGTTCCTTTTCTATATTTTTACCATGTACCTTCTTTTTGTACAATTTGTTCACTTTCTTCACACTCATCCTATGTATGTCATGCTTTTCCACATTTTTTTACATTTCATATCAAATTTTTTTGCTGCATGCCCTGTTTTGCCACAAATAAAACATTTTCTTTTGTCACATTCACTAAACAAATTATTACTGTTTCCACAATAAAAAAAACATGTTTTTGGTTGCCCTCTATACTTAACAAATTCTCTGTTATCCTTCACATTAATCAGATTGGGGATATGCACAACATTATTACATTCATTTTTTTTTCAAAATAATCCCACACTTCCAACCCACAGTTCATAAACCTTTTTCATCATATATTTTTCTTGTGTCCATCACATCTTTACATATTCACTTTAAATATTCTTTCAGTTCATCTTTCTCAACCTCAATTCTAAATTGTATCATGAATCTTTTTTGTCTGCCTCTTTGAAAAGCTTGTACCATATATTCAGTTCAAGGATAATGGTTTGTTTTCTTGCATTCATATTTTCTAAAAATATTTCCAAGTATTGTCCTGATTCAAGAATGATATCACAATATGTCTCTTTGTTGATAAGAATAAATGCACTTACCTCCTTGGGTGAAACACCTGGTGGTGCAATAACAGTGTCCCATACCTCGCACCTGTCCAGTCCTGTTTCCTTCTTACTGCTCATTCTTACCATGAATTTCGTCTTCACTTATTTTACCTTTTCACTTCTCTTTTCTCCTTCTTTAACTTTCTGTGCAAACGACTTTCTTTTTGTACTGTAGATCAGTGTGTATTTTATACCTTTAAGAAGCTTTCCAGTGAGTCAGCAGTGCATATAAGTACTGAACATGTGCAAGCAAGAGTGCCATTTTGAGGGAGCAGCCAAAAAGTGAGCATACAAGTATGTAGTCATTCAGTTAGGTAGATAGTTTGTTTAAGTTTAATGTTCCTACCATCCATCCTGATGTATTTGTATAGAATAGACTACTAAGATGAACACCCAAGCCTCAACATCTTTTTAATGCATAGAAAAATAGTGACATGGTATCAGCATGAGATCCAGAGCTACAGCCATGAGGCAACCAGTTAAAGTTGGAGGAATATGCAGGAGTGGAACATCCCTACTGCTCAAATGACTCACAAAACAGATCAGAAACAAATTCCAGGTTCTAAAACTTGTCTAAATGATTTATTTTGCTACAAAAATAAAATGAAGCAGTCAGAATGCTCACAACGAATTTCTTATTAAACAGAATGTCCGAAACTGTGACATAGTGATACAAATATTTGAAATAATTACAAAATGCTTGAAACAATATCTGAATCATATAAAATGTACAAAAAAGGGAAAACTACCATTTTTTTGCTATATGCTGCTTTTTCATATTAACCAAAGCTATTCAAAATATCCAGTGTGCAAAGTATTTGCAAGTGTGCGCAGTATTACTGTGCAGTTATTTCTCAAAGTACAGGGATTTCTAAAAGCAAATTTTGCAAAGTGCAGTTGTTTCATAGCATATTTCACAGAGGACAGTATTTCAAAGAGTTTATTGTGCATTTGAATAAACTAGTATCTGGTGTGTGTGTGAATGCTCATACATAATTACACGGGCCATTTTGCATTGTGTTTTAGTATAATCTGTAGGCATGGCAGAAGCATTTTGCAGACCCACACCACTTGTGTTTGATAACGATATTGCAGAAAATTGTTGAGTGTTTGAGCAGGAATATGATATTTTCATACAGACTGCTTTTTTTCTGACAAAGCTGCATGTACAAAGACATTTATTCTGCTTAATTTAGCTGTTTCAGAGGACATTGAAAGACAGCTTTCATTTGTGTGTTTGCAGGGGAGGAGGAAGACTGCCATATAGTGGTAGCGACTGAAACAAGGGAAGACCCTGAGTGCTTAAAACATACATTTAGAGAAATGTGTAATCCCCAAATGAATGTTACAATAGAAAGCCACTTATTTTACACAAAGGATCAAAAGCCTGGTGAAAGTTTTGCAGCATATATAACTGAATTGAGAAACAAGGCTAAAACATGCAGATTTGGTGATCTGAGAGATGAGTTGATGAAAGACAGACCTGTGTGTGCTATTAACATTGACACAGTGAGAAAGCTTTTGCTTTGAGACAATGATTTAATGTTGAATAAGGCCATTGAGATTTGTCAGATATAAGAGCTTACAGAAAATCACACACACATGTTTACAAATGAGAATAGCTTCGGAAGGCACAGTGACAAAGCTCATGTTGATAGTATGCAGCACGTGATTAAAAGAAACAGGCCCATGCACATGGCAGCTACTACAGGTCCTGTAACTGTCCATGGGAAACCCCCTGAGTCCTTGTCAGTGAAAGCAAAACATGTGCCCCCACTCAGCTTTATAGTCAACTGTCAAAATTGTGGTGGTTATCATGAACCCAAAAGGAAAAGTGCTTAGCTTTTGGTCAGAAGTGTCATTCTTGCATTATGTGGAATCATTTCAAAAGGTTTTGTAAATGAAATAAGGCACATTCTTTTATTAAAGGAGGGCATTCCAAGAGGCAAGTTGATCAATTAGAAAGCTATGACACTACTTTATATGTTGATGGTGTGTCTGTATTTGGTAAAACAATCAATGCAATAGATTTGTGGGCAAATAATGAAATCTTTTGTACTGTAGAGCTCAAAGTAGATACTGACTCAAAGTGCACTGTTATGTCAGCAGAAACATTTGCTAGAGTAAAAACTACAGGACAGTTTGATTTGACAAAGTGTGTGAAACATGTTGCTTATGGTGGTGAAGAGATTCAAGACAAAGGCTCAGTAGTTCTTTCATGTTGCAATTTTTTATAGTCAAGAGAGAAGGGCAGCCATTATTAGGCCTCAGAGACAGTTCAAAAATGGGACTGATTTCACTTAATAAAGAAGTTCACCATGTAAGCCTGAATGACAACAGTTCAAATTTCTCACAAACTATTTTTTCTAAGTATGCTGACAAACTAGGCAAACTACCAGTTGTGTACACCATGAAGTTAGACCCAGAGGTCAACCCAGTTATCAGACCAGCACAGAAAGTTCCAGTAGCTATGCAGAGCAGAGTCAAAGCCAAGCTAGACAAAATGGTGCAGCTAGGAGTAATTTGTACAGTAGAGGAACCTACTGAATGGGCATCCTCTATGGTAGTAGCTCATAAGAAAAGGTCAGATGCTATTAGAATATTACTTGATCCAAGAGATCTGAACAAAGCATTAAAAAGGCATCATCATCCAATGGGCACAGTTGAAGAAGTTGCTGCCCTCATGCCAAATGCCAGTGTTTTTTCTGTCTTAGACGCAAAGAGTTCATTTTGGCAAATTTTGCTTGACCAAAAATCTTCATTGTTAACCACATTCAGTACGCCTTTTGGAAGATACAGATTTTTGAGAATGCCATTTGGAATAAATTTTGCAAGTGAAGTCTTTCAGCATGCGATGGAGCAAATTTTCAGGCTATCCCTGTACGATTATAGTAGATTGTATTCTAGTAGGATGCAGTGGTGAAGTCGAACATGACAGAAACCTGAAGAAAGTTCTGGAAAGAACACATAAAGTGAATCTTAAGCTGAATCTTCAGAAGTGCAAGTTTAGGCTATGAAAAGTTACTTATGTAGGTCACTTGTTTAGCAGTACAGGCTTATGACCAGATCCCTTCAAGGAAACAGCAGTTCTTGAGATGTCAGCTCCAGACAATGTCCAAGCCCCAGAACGTTTTTTTGGCATGGTCAACTATCTCGGCAAGTTCAATCCAGAGTTGAGTTTTCTTTCAGTTCTGTTAGCAGAGCTGACTTGCAAAGATGTAATTTGCTCATGGCCAGAACAGCTCCAAAGAGTATTTGATGTCTTGAAACAGAAAATTGCTAGTCCAACAACTCTCAGCTACTATGATGTCCACAATCCAGTTACTCTTTCCTGTGATACTTCTAAGTTTGGTCTAGGTGCAGTTATTCTTCAAGAGGGTAAACCAGTAGCCTCTGCATTGAGTACTCTTACCCAAACCAAGATGCAGTATGCCCAGATTGAGAAAGAGCTCTTAGCAATTGTGTTTGCATGTTCGAAGTTCCATGATTATATTTATGGTCGGCCTATCCAGATAGAAACTGACCACCAATCTTTAGTCATTATTTTGAGAAAGCCTGTGCATACATCTCCATCTAGACTCCAATGTATGATGCTCAAATTGCAGAAGTACAATTTCAATCTTGTATATACAAAAGGCAAACTTCTTTATTTTGCTGATACTTTATCTAGATTGCTGAGAAAAAATACAGAACAGGATAGCAATGAGCAACTTGATTTTGAGGTCATGGAAGTGAGAAATTTCTCTTGCACACATCTTGATGAGCTCAGAACTCACACAGCTTCAGATCCAATTCTCCAGAAGCTAAACCTCTTTATCAATCGAGGATGGCCTTCAAAGCAATCTTGTTTATTAGTGGAAGTGCAACCTTATTTTCCATACAGAAATGAGATTTTGTCAGACAATCTCATCATCATAGAAGGTCCTAAGGTGATTGTTCCAAAATCCTTGCAACAAGACTACATTCAGATTTTGCATCGTGACTACCTAGAAAGTGATTCTACCATGTAATAGTAAAAAGCTGTATCAACAAAAAGAACCACTTCAGTTAAGCCAGATTCCTGAACTACCTTGGTCAACAGTAGCTACAGATATCTTTGAGTGGAATGGTCAACATTATTTGATGTTAGCAGACTCTTATTCCATTTGGTTTGACATTGATCTACGTCCCAACCTAACTTCCAGTACTGTCATTACTAAGTTGAAGCGACATTATTCTGCCCATGGTAGTCCACACAAAGTTATTTCTGACAATGGTGCACAGTTTACTAGTGATGCAGGTAAATAAATTTGCAGAAGAGTGGGACTTTGTTCATATTACGAGTAATCCTGAATACTCTCAGTCAAACGGCTTGGCTGAACATGCAGTTCAAAGTGCAAAACAGCTGTTAGAGAAATCCAGATGTGATAACACCAATGTTTTTCTAAACTTGTTAAATCTCAGAAACATTCCTCATGATAAACATCTTGCTTCACCTGCCCAGAAACTTATGTCAAGACAAATCAGAACCACATTACCAATCAGCAGTAATTTATTTGTTCCATGTGCTAAGAACAACAAAGCAATAAAAGTCCAACTGTTAAAAAAGCATTTGTCCCAGACTTCTTACTATGATAAAACCAGTAAACTGCTCTGTTCTTTACAAAAAAGGGAGATAGTGAGGATGCAGAGATCAAAAGGTTTTGATTGGATTGGATATGTGAAGAGTTTGTGTCAACAGCTGAGATTGTACATTGTGGAATCACAAGGAATGGAATTCAGATGAAATCAGAAGCATTTGTTACCAGTGTTCAAACCAGTATTACAACATTTTGCCTGTGAAAAAGACTCTAGTACTCAGAGTGACTTGTCCAATGTTCCTGTTCCAGAGGACATTCCTTCAGCAATCCCCGTTCCTGAGAACATCCCTGAGACTCCTCAAGCAGAATATTTCCCAGTGACTGTCCCTGTTGCTAAACCCAGTCCTAACTATTATGTCACGAGATCAAGTCGCATCTGAAAACCTACTTCCAGATACATGGCAACCTGGACATGACTGTTGTTTTTCTTTATTAGTGTCTGTATAATTGCATGCCTATACAAATGCCATTGTTTATATGAGACAGCTCAGCACAGAGGGAGGATGTAGATAAGTGTGTGTGATATACTTTTAAGAAGCTTTCCAGTAAGTCAGCAGTACATGTAAGTACTGAGCATGTGCAAGCAAGAGTACCATTTTGAGTGACTAGCCAATGTGTGAGCATGCAAGTATGTAGTCAGTCAGTTAGTTTGTTTAAGTTTAATGTTTCTGCCATCCATCCTGATGTATTTGTTTACAATAAACTACTTAAATGAACACCCACGCTTCAACATCTTCTTAATGCCCATAAGAAGAATGACCCTATCTTCTCCAGCCTCCTCTTCCTGTATTTTTCCATAATTTCTCGCCATGAAGCCACCATTTCACCCTCTGGTTCACTGTGATTGATCATGTCTCTTAGTAAATCATCCTGCAACCCTTCTGACTGGAGGGTTAAAACAACAAATTATTATACTGATAGATCATATCTGAAGAGACTCTCCTGAAAGGTCTCTTCCAAATCCCTTGCTGCAACATTACCGTTTTTAGAAAACTCGACTGCGTTCTCCACATCTTCATCAGCAGTCTCACCTGCCTGTCCTTTCTTGACTCTTTCCTCTGACATATTCACTTCCATAATATCCTCATTAATAGAGGTTTTGCCTCTCATTTTGCTGCCCCTTGCTCCATTCTTTTTATCATCCATCTTCTTCCTGGTTTCTATGGGCCACCTATGTGCCTGGAATGGAAACTGGAAGTGCAACACTGTAGAATCATCTCCCTTTGCAAAACGAGCATTTGTAAGCGAGTAGGGGAATTTCCCAGATGCAGTATAAATACACCTTGTGTTTCCTCTGAAAAAAGGCCATTAGCCTAGTGGTACTAACTTGGCCAACAAAAAAATAAATAAAATATCCATGTAGTGTATATTATGCAATGCATTAAAGGGGTATCCTTGAAGTAAACTTACCTTTCTGTGAATTGCCCATGTTTGGACACCATTAGTCTGAACATCTTTCCCCTTTATGTAACAAACTCATTAATTTCCTTATAACCCCATTGTGTTTTAGCCTGTAGTAGCACTTTAAATAAGTTAACCTTGCCAAATTCCTTCTGATGATCTGTCTTAGCTATTTAATCTGTTTTCCCTTTCTTTGCATCTGAAACATGCCCCTTATAATAAATGAGGATTCAAAAATGTCCTCATTTTCACAGTATACATTTGATTTTCATGCAAAAATATGATCCCTATATTACAGTAATAAATACTCCTCTGACTACTTAAATCTCACAATCACGTTACTTGTTATTAAAAGTTATTATATTTGTATTCAGTCTAGCCATATTTTAAGTGTGTGTGTATTTCCTCAAACCATACCTCTCAAACTCTTAGTGCTAGATTTTTAGACAAAGCTTAAAATAATGAGTGACAAAGGGGTCCATAATCAGGGACAGATTTTAAATATCGGACTTATAAACTAAGAAAGTTGCTAGAATAGCAGGTTTTGTATCAGCATGTATTTTCTTTTTTTTTTCAAAACAAGTTTATTGTTTTAACATATAAGAGAAATATCATAACAATTTCATACAAATAATTAAAAATAGGTATTATTATAATATTCAACAAAACAACTAAAGTATTTACAAAGACATCCACTACAATCAGATCAATTAATTAAACTAAAATACTGTGCTATTGAAATTAGAATTTTTTTAACAAATTTTGTAAATTATCCCATACAATAAAATGTGATGTTTTTCTAGTTGTTCTCATTCTAATTGTGCTTATTTCCATATGACACATTATATTCATAACATTTTAAATTCATTGAACGAAGGAGGTGTATCTGAAATCCAATTTCTAGTTATTATTTTCCTAGCCACTGCTAGGATAGACCATAACAAGGGAAGCTTAATCTTTTTAACACATTGAGGTACAGGTGTGTTGAATAATATAAGAGACTTAGAAATAATGAAATTATCTAATTCATTAATTGACTTCCAGTATTCTTTCAACTTCATACAGTCATAAAACATATGAGCCCAGTCAGCATTAATTTCTACATTACATCTCTTACATAGATTATCTTTAATATTAATTTTATTCATCATCAAAGGTGTATAAAAAGATCTATGTAAAAATTTCCATGTATAAAGTCTCCAGACAATGGAAGATGTAGTTCTATAAGCAGATTCCAATATATATTGTTTATCTTGTTGAGTTGGTGGGTCCCCATTAATAGAGGTGAAATAATTCCAGTATGAATCTACATTGTAAAAAGTTTCTTGTCTGATAATTTTATGTATATATGAAAGTTTACCTTTATCAGAAACTTTATGCTGTAAATTTATTATCAAGTAATCAATCAGTTTTGGAATTGATTCTTTAACTGTTCATAGGTTCATAGGTTCATAGGTTCATACTAGGCTATCTGCCCGAGGGCATTTATAAGCCTAGCCCATTGTTTTGTGGCTTACGCCACCCCTTTAGTATGGGGAACTATACCCATTATTTTGCTGTGCCTCTGTCGAGCAGTGACACTGAGGTAATTCCTGGGGTATATCTGCGATCTCCCATCCATTGGTCAAGATTTCTCTTGAACAAGGCCAGCGAGGTGCTCTGCCTCACATGTACCGGGATTTTGTTCCACAGCATAGGGAGTCTTTGGGTGATGAATCTATCCCTCCAGCACGTCCTATTAATAGCCGTGTCGAGGTTTAAGTCTCCCGCCCTTGTGGCTCTGATGGATCTAGATTTTTTGAGGTGAAGCATATTCATCATATCTGGGTTTGACATGGCCTTGTATGTTAGGCAAAGGTCACCTCTGAGCAAGCGGTAAGCGACTGAATAGAGCTGGAGTTCTTTCAGTCGGGCAGCATAGGACAGATTTTTGAGACCCTTTATCCTTTTGGTGAGGAACTTTTGTGGCCTCTCCAGCTGCTGCAAGTGTCGGGTCAGATACATTCCGAATGGGGCATTATACTCAATCATTGGTCTGATGAGTGATGAGTAAAGGGAGACTATGACCTCCCTTGATCTAGATGAGAATCCCTTCATGATAAGGTGGGCAATGTAGAAGGACTTCCTAACTACTTTAGCTACATGGGTGTCGAATGACAGACTACTATCAACCTGGGTCCCCAGGTCCCTGATAACTTCTTCTGTGCTCAGTGGATTGCCACCTATTTGGTAGCTAGGGGTAACCTTGTTTTTCCCGAAGGGTATGACTATGCATTTTTGGCATTTAACTTTAGGCCGTGGCTCTGGCACCAGTTATCCGTTTCTGTGAGACCCTTCTGAAGGATATCTGTGTCAGATGTGTTTTCTACTATGGCCCAGTTTGCAGTCATCTGCAAATTTTGTCAGCCATAACCCTCCTGTGTTTGCTTGTACTTGGAAAAGTAGATGCCAAACAAGAGTGGGCCCAGGACTGAGCCCTGTGGGACACCACTTGTGACAGGCTTTGAGTCTGACATGGCGCCAGCAACTCTGACCCTGTGGGTTCTGTCACTCAGCCAGTTTGCAACCCATCTTGTGATGTATGGGTTAACATTTAAGCTGATGAGTTTTTCAATGATACCCGAGTGGGGTATTGTATCAAGGCCTTAGCCAGATCGAGGTAGGCTGTATGGACTGCCTTTCCTCATCAATGGCTTTGGTGACTGTTTCGAAAAAGTCAACCAAGTTTAAAAGGCATGATCTGCCTTTGACAAAGCCAAACTGGGTTGGATCCAAAGTCTGCAAATTCCCTATGTCTTTATTTATGAGGTCCATTATGATCCTCTCCATGGCTTTGCAGATAAGGCTTGTCAAGCTAATGGGCGGTAATTTCCAGGGTCTGTGGAGGCACCGCCTTTGTGAAGTGGGACCACAGTTGCAGTGCGCCACTCCTTGGGTACGTATCCAGAGGTAAGACTTTGATTAAACAGCTGTCCTAGCTGTGGGTTTAATTCCTCATTGAGTTCGTGGAGCACACAGCCGGGGACACCATCGGGTCCCATGGATGCTGTGTTTTTGCTTTGGAGAGAGCAGTTCTCACTTGGGTGCTGGAGATGTTTGGGGGCTGCACTCATTTGGTATAGATATCTCTCCTTTTGGGGAGGGGAGAAGTTTGCACTGAACCTGTCAGCTAGTATGTTGGCAATGTCTGTAGGATCAGTAATCTTCACATCATTTTGAACTAGTTCTGAGCATATCTGGGAGTTTCCTCCTAGGTTTCTAACATAGCTAAAGAAGGCCTTATGATTGTCTTTTGAGTCTTTAGCTATTTTTCTCTCGAAATTTGCTTTGGATGATTTTATGAGAGCTCTTAGTTTTTACTTATCGTGATCAAGGGTGTCTTACCTTTTAAGGATTTTGCTCTATCTTGTAGTAGCTTCCTCCTTTTGTTGTAGAGTTTGTTTATGGCTGGGGTCCACCAGACTGGACGCTTGCCTTTGGTACAAAGAGTCTTTGTTTTGCTTGGGATTGCCTTATCCATGCAGTCCTGCAGGTGCTGGTAGAAGGCGTTTGTAAGTGATTCAGCGGCTTGAGTATTGTTTTCCGCGGCTCGGGGCCTGAAAGGAGACCACACTAGTCTTTAGAAGTGTGAAGTCGGCTTTTGAGAAGTTCTTTACTGTGGTCTTTTTTATTTCAGGTGGGGTGGGATGAGGACCTCCAGCGAGATTAGTTTGTGATCTGATCTCACCAGTGAGGGGTATACTTCGTGTTGAACATTGTGCTCCCATGTTCGTGATGATGAGATCAAGTATGTTATCTCCTCTTGTGGGGATGGTGACTAGTTGTTCCATGGCATTTGAGTTTATGAATTCCAGGAACTTTTGGGCTAGGGTGTTTGGGCTTGAGTAGTGTTCCCAGTCTATATTAGGGTAATTGAAGTCACCTAGTATGATGGTGTTTGGTGATACATTTATCCCTCTAGTGTTTTCAGGAAGGCCATGTGAGTTTCCTGAGTTTGTGAGGGTGGCCTGTAACATGCTACAATTTGCAGAGCAGTCTTGCCTATGGTTAATTGCACCTGGATGGTCTCCGATGCATCGTGCGTTGCCACCAGTCTTGAGGTGTGGGTGTCCTTGATGAATATGGATACCCTCCTTTCTTGGTATTGTCCGGATTTTGGGGCGGAACGCATGATATGAGGTAAAACCTGATAGCTGGGGTGCTCTCAGGAGCCTTGAACCAGGTTTCTGTCACAGCACAGACATCGATGTTCTCCATACTGAGAAGGGCCTCGAGTCGTGCATTTTGAGATTTAGACTTCTGGCATTGAGCAGCATTACCCTTAGTTTTTTTTCTTTTTGTGTTCTAGGGTGGTAGGTTTAGAATTTGAGCCTTGCCTAAAAAGGCACTATGGGGTGGCAAGAGCCTTTGCCAATATCCAGAATCCCAGGGGTGACAGGTGCAAGCCGCCTTGAAGCAGCGTGGCTTGTCCAGCATGTCATCCCAGGCAGACAGATACTGGATCCCCTTTGAATGACACCAGTGTTTAAGCCAATTGTTAAAGCTGATCATCTTATCTCTGTATTGTGGCATCATTCTTGGTGAAGGTAGGATACTGCTCAAGGTCAGGGTCATACCTGCCTGGGCTACATAATCAGAGAGCTCCTCAATGTCTCTTTTCATGTAGTCCAAGGAGGTACGTCTCAGGTCGTTTACACCAGCGTGGACAATGACTGAGTCATATTTGTACCTGCTGTTGAGAGACCTGAGTGCTTGCGTTATGTGGCGGATTCTAGCGCCCGACAGGCAGCTTACTGTGACCTTCTCCTTACTCAGTCTGGTGAGCGGGACATCAGTGTGTCTGACTATGGAGTCACCAATGACTAGTGTGTCTGGCATTGTGTTTGGCCTTAAGGGCTGTGACTGTTTGACACTCTGACTGTGAGGTCTATGTGTTGCGGGTGTTGTGTTCTGAGGTGGTGGTTGTTTGGGTGTCTGCTTTGGTGGCCTCTGCTGTTTTGGTAGATTTTTGATCAGAGCCTCCGAGTATGTCTTTGTGTGTTTACGTGTATGATTTGAGGTTGTAATGGTACTATGTGAGACTGGGTCTATAGTGTGTGTGGTAACTTTCTCCTCCTGACTGGTCTTGCCAGTCCTATGTTGAGAGAGCTCAGCCTCCAGTTTGGCCATATAGTTGCATCTCTCGCATGTATTTGTGTTTTGTGGGAGGAGGAAAGGGTTGTCTGTGTACATGAGGCAATTGAAACATTGCCTCAATATTCCCAGGTTCACCAGCTGAGCAGGAGAGGACACTAGCAACTGATCCCTCGACATGCTAGAAGGGTAGACGAAAAACTTTAAAAAAAGATTCCGGGGACGTGGGTGACCGAGAAATGGGGGTTGCCTTTTTGGGGTACTATCTATGACAAGAGTGCCGTATCAAGGTAATAAGTACTGTAGGAGCAAGTGCTAGGTTTAATAGATAGAGAATAGTCTACTTGGAGTCAAGTAGAGTTGATCTTTTAGTTATAGGATACGCTGATTTGATCAGTAGTATAGTTCGAGGAAGGTAGTTTTAAGGGAAAATTTGAAGAGTGGACTTTAGGTAGCCGAATAGTTTAAACCTGCTTAACCGGCACTGCCCTAGTGTGCAACAGTGGCAGCTCGCTAAATCGCTCTAAATCGCTAACGCCAGATTTAGCTGCTTTTATACCAGGGGCTGGAAAAAGCTAGAAACTGGCCCAAAACGACCAATAAACTACTAGTTACTGGCTGAAACCTCACAAAACTGGACAAAGGCAGCTCAATGCTTCCCACTCCCACTGGTAAGCAAGGTAGCTTCCCTTCCCCAAATAAGGCAAGGAAACAGTACACAGGAACTACAACCAAAGCCCAGGAATCAGCAACTCTGAAACTGGACTAAACTAGTAAAGCAGGAAAGCAAGGTAGCTTCCTTCCCCAAATAAGGCAAGGAAACAGTACACAGGAACTACAACCAAAGCCCAGGAATCAGCAACTCTGAAACTGGACTAAACTAGTAAAGCAGGAAAAACAAGAGATATTTTTTTTTTCCACAAAACAGGCAGAAACAGGTACAGCAAACACTTATAAATGCTATGAATCAGCTACTACAGCTTACACAGAAGAATTTGCTACAAATACAGTCAAATAGTAACAAACAAGGATTCCAAGTGCAATATTAAGTTAAATGCAGTAAAAACAGCTTCAATGTAACAGAAAGGCAGGCGAAATACAGTTGCTAGGTATTCAGATGTGGAAAGCAACAAAAAATATACTTAGTATCAAGAAAAGTCGCTTATTCAGCTCTCTGCAGCCTGGATTACTCTGCTGGTCCACGTGGAGTCTGTGCTGAGTAGGTACAAGCTGAAAGTTTTATACCAGGGGGCTGGAAAAGCTAGAAACTGGCCCAAAATGACCAATAAACTACTAGTTACTGGCTGAAACCTCACAAAACTGGACAAAAGGCAGCTCAATGCTTCCCACTCCCACTGGTAAGCAAGGTAGCTTCCCTTCCCACAAATAAGGCAAGGAAACAGTACACAGGAACTACAACCAAAGCCCAGGAATCAGCAACTCTGAAACTGGACTAAACTAGTAAAGCAGGAAAGCAAGGTAGCTTCCCTTCCCCCAAATAAGGCAAGGAAACAGTACACAGGAACTACAACCAAAGCCCAGGAATCAGCAACTCTGAAACTGGACTAAACTAGTAAAGCAGGAAAAACAAGAGATATTTTTTTCTTTTTTCTTTTTTTTTTTCACAAAACAGGCAGAAACAGGTACAGCAAACACTTATAAATGCTATGAATCAGCTACTACAGCTTACACAGAAGAATTTGCTACAAATACAGTCAAATAGTAACAAACAAGGATTCCAAGTGCAATATTAAGTTAAATGCAGTAAAAACAGCTTCAATGTAACAGAAAGGCAGGCGAAATACAGTTGCTAGGTATTCAGATGTGGAAAGCAACAAAAAATATACTTAGTATCAAGAAAAGTCACTTATTCAGCTCTCTGCAGCCTGACATTAGATCTATTCTATCAATGAGATGTTGTCTAAAGATCTGAACCTCTAACCAGCAAGTTTCTCTTAGATCAAATTCTTGTTTTAAGAAATCTAGATTTTTAACTTTATTATCAGATATCAGCTGATACCAGTACTTTAGATTATTATCTATAGCTAAATGAGCTCCTTCAGAAGTAGATGACATAAGCATACCCTGAGTATAAATTATAGGGAATACAATAAAATTCCATTCCCTATACTTAGGGTGCATGAATATAAAGTTACGATAACTAATAATAATATTTAATGGGTAACAGACCATATGTTTAGGTGTAATAGGTGAAGTACAAAATTCCTTTAGCAACCACAACATGGAGTTATTTATAATCATATTTTTATGTGTTAAGGAGATTTTCATGAAGTGCATACTAATTAGCTCCCAATAATCTTTCCATTTTGCGACATATGACCGATCTATTAATAAAGTAATAACTTTTATAATAGAAGAGATAATATATAAATTAAAGTCTGGAAAAGAAATACCCCCTTGAGACCAGCTATTAGTATGTTTCTTTAATGCAATCCCAGGTCTATTAGGTGCCCATAAGAAATTTAACATTAGTGTATTCAGTTTCTTGATAGTTATTTTTGTAGGTGAAAGTATTATTGATTGTATTAAGTATAAAATCTTGGGGAATATTATCATTTTAATAATTGTAAGTCTCTCCTCCATAGTAAAAACATATTATTCCAGGTATTAAAAAGATTTTGTATATTAAGAAAACAGGTATTATAGTTATTATATATAATAGATTTAATATCTTTAGATAGTATTATACCTAAATAAGTTATCTGACCTGAGTTGGGTACATATTTAGTAAAATCACTAATGAGAGTATTTTTCGTATATATAGGTAGTATTTTAGTTTTTCTTCATTGAATATTAAACCAGAAATACTTTTAAAATTCATCATTTTATCAAATAAAGACTGCATAGAAGAATTAGATCCTGCTGATGTAATTAGAACATCATCTGCAAAAAGTTTAATTTTTGATGTTGTATTTTCTTCTATTTCAAAACCCTTTATGTCAGTACTGTTTCTAATCAAATTAGCCCAAGGCTCCATTACTAAAGTGAATAATAGTGGAGAAAGTGGACATCCTTGCTTTGTACCTTTAAGAATGGGTATTTTTTGTGAAACATATGTTCCTACCTTAGTATAAGCCAGCGTTCCTTTGTATAAATGCTCAATTAAATTTACAAATGCATCAGAGAAATTTGTGCATTTCAGTAAGGTAAACAGATAGTCCCAACTTACTGAATCAAATGCTGAACCTATATCAAGACTAATAAGTGTTAAATCTTTCTTTTTCCTATTTGCAAAATCAATTAATGTTAAAGTTCTTCTTATATTATCAAAAGTATTTCTATTTACAATGAAGCCCGTCTGATCTATGTCTATAATGCCGGGGATAATTGTCTTCAATCTATCAGCAAAAATACTCATAAACATTTTATAATCAACATTAAGTAATGAGATGGGTCGATATGAAGAACATCTAGTTGGATCTTTATTAGGTTTTAAAATTGGTGAAATAAATGTATATTGCCAAGATGGGGGTTATTAACTCAGTTTGGGCCAGAATAAAACCTTATGTATTAATGAATATGTAGTTTTAGAAAGGATTTTATATATCTCTGGTATAATACCATCATTACCCAGTGCTTTGTTTGATTTAAGCTTATTTATTTGTGTAATAACTTCTGTATATGAAATACTCTTGTCCAATAGTTTAATCTGTTGTTTATTAAGCTTTTTATTCATGTTTGTGGTTATAAACTCCTTTATTTTATCTTTAGGTTCCATGTTAATGTTGTTATGGTTAATCTTGTGAAAGTGATTTCTAAATTCATCCAGTATTTCTGGTATACTAGAAACATTCTTCTTTTCCTTAGAGAAAAGATTTCTTTGATATGGTTTTGTTTATTCAATCTTTTTGTTTTATTTTTAAGTTTATGTAAGTATTTGGGGCTTATTGAATAAGACAAAACTTGTATTTCTCTAAAGTTATTTTAACTTTATGAGTTAAAATTTCTTTGTATTTCTCATTTAGTTTGTTTATTTCTTCAATAACTTTCTTGTCCATAATATTTTCTTTATTATTATGTTTATAAGAGTCTAGTTTACTTTGAATATCTAACAATTCCTTATCCCAAGATTTCCTTTTGTTATTATACCATCTGATACTTTGTCCATATAGATATGATTTTAAGGCATCCCAAACATAGACAATGGAGACTTCAGGAGTATTATTTATGTCTAGAAAATGTTGTACTTCTGAAAGTATATATTCTTTATAGTTTTTAGCTGAGTTAAGTATGCTGGTATCCTTTTGATCTGAACATTATGAGTATTTTTATCATGAATTCGAAAACAATTGAGTTATGATCAGATATAGGACATGAAATGATTTTGGAATTAATTAAATCTGTTACCATCTGGTTAGAAATAAAGACCCTATCTATTTTTGAATAAGTTTTGTATCTGTTAGAAAAAAGGTGTATGGTAATGATTTTGACTCTATCTGATTATTAATATCATTCAAATGATAAGAATTAGCAAAATCATTTAAATGTTTTGCATTAGATGTAATTCTTCTTTTCTTTATAGTGGTAGTATCACTTTCATGTAGTATACAATTAAAATCACCAGCTAAAATAATATCCCTACAGAGAATGATATGATCTTATCAATATGATGTTTCACTGTATTAATACCAATTCCAGGTATCCAATATACATTAATTAAAGTGTAAGTCTTCCCATTAATTTGTATTGTAACCATACAAAACATTCCTTTGTCATCCTGATAAGACTTAATGGTTTTAGGAATGGGCATACTTTTATTCCATAAAATAGCCACTCCTCTTTTTCTGAGTGTGCTCTGAACTAACCAATACTGTATACTTATTAGTGACTAGTTTATCAATATCTTTTTCAAGAGATGGGTTTCTTGCAGGAAGACTAGATTGGCCTTGTGTAGATTAATGTATCTTATTAGGCTTGCCCTTTTACACGGATTATTCAATCCATTAATGTTTAAAGAAATTCCTTTTAAAGATGTCATTTGGCATTTTTAAAACTCAAGAATCTTATGATCGAAATAACAAATAACAAGATAAATAATGTTACATCTCCTCTTTTAGGTGTACCTTTAAACATAGCTGTATTTATTAAATCTCTTATGGGATTTTGTATAGGATTCAATTTTGTTTGTAGTGACAATGAGTGTACAAAATATATTGTGGATGTCAAAACTATATACATATAACAATGAACAAGTGAAAATAATGTAAGGATTAAACCTTGCATCCCGCCTGGAGTTGAAAACTCCAACTTAAAGCAGTATTTACTCCTCAAGTTAACCCCCTACCCTAAGCAGCAGTACCTCAGCTACCACCTTATCAATTTAATACTAGTTATATTTAACTGAGGTTAACAGTTTTCAATTCAATTATCTATCAAGACAAAACTACACATTTGGTAAAACAGCATCATATAAACTAAAATAAACTTTTTTTTTTTTTTTTTTTTAAAAACTGTTCATACTATTATATAGATCTATGTAATATATAACACTTGTATTCTAATAGCATTCAAATAATCTTAATGTTAGAAATCAAGAGGAGAGAAAATTATGTTCTAACATTCATTTAAATCAAAAACTTTGGCTAATATGATTCAGACATTACATGCATTAAGATGCATCTATTTTCTGTCATGTGAATTCTATCAACAGCTTCCAAAAATCTTGAATTGTTTGTATATGAGCATTTACTTAAACTCATTATTGTCAATAGAGTAAAATATTGTATTCATAAAATTATTATAAATCATATTGCATAGTTATGCAGATTCTCAGAAACACCTGCGTTATTACCTAAAAAAAAGCCATCACACACATAAACACAGACACACACACATACATATACACACACATATACACACACACACATACACACACACACACACACACACACACACACACACACACACACACACACACACACACACACACACACACACACACATATACACAAACATATATATACATACACACACACACACACACACACACACACACACACACACACACACACACACACACACACACACACACATACACATATATCTGATCTCACCGCGCCGTCTGCAGAGCACCATCCCACTTGCCGTCCCCAGAACAAATCTGTCCGCTTCACACAAAATAATGTACAGCAAACACACACTAGCAACCAGATTTTACAATCATGCTAACCTACTGCTTTAAAATATATCACATGACATTTCTTCCAGAATAGAGTTATAAGATTATTTATGCTTGTCAATCAGATGAATTAAATGAGTTATAGTAAAGTATATGTTTGGGACACAAGTTTTAACACAGATTATTATGCTACTGTTAAGTAGATTTTCAAAAACATTTAAATAAATGTTTCATTTTCTATGCCTTCTAAAATAAGATATTTACTTGCTACAAGAAACTACATCATCTAAACTCATCATAACTGACACATTTTATGAATAGAGTATTTTTCCTGAATCTGTGGTGTGTCAGTGTGATAACCTTGTCAATGTTTATACTAACTGCTTTCAGTTTCTCTGTGAAAATTCTGTGAGTGAAGCTTCTGAGGAAACTCATGGACACTGTGCATGAGACAGCCCACATCCCAGATTGTCTCCCTTAACATTTTGGGGAAACTTATTAAAACTTGTGGCAAACATTCATTTTGTCAATAGAGTAAAACATTGTATTCATAGAAATCATTACAAATCATATTGGATAGCCATGCAGACTCTCAGAAAAAGCCATCACACTCACACACACACACACACACACACACACACACACACACACACACACACACATATATATATATATATATATATATATACATCTGATCTCACTGAGTTGTGTCCCTGCAGAGCACCATCCCACTTGCTGTCCCCAGAATAAATCTGTCTGCTTTATACAAAACAATGCACAGCAAACACATATTGGTAACCAGATTTTACAATCATGCTAACCTACTGCTTTAAAATATATCACATGATATTTCTTCCAGAATAGAGTTATAAGATTATTTATGTTTGTCAATCAGATGAATTAAATGAGTTATAGTAAAGTATATGTTTGGAACACAAATTTTTAACACAGATTATTATGCTGCTGTTAAGTAGATTTTCAAAAGCATTTAAATAAATGTTTCATTTTTTATGCCTTCTAAAATAAGACATTTAGTTACTACAAGAAACTACATCATTTAAACTCATTATAACTGACATATTTTATGAACAGAGTATTTTTCCTGAATCTGTGGTGTGTCAGTGTGATAACCTTGTCAATGTTTATACTAACTGCTTTCAGTTTCTCTGTGAGAATTCTGTGATTTGAAGATTCTGAGGTAACTCAAGGACATTGTGCATAAGACAGCCCACATCCCAGATTGTCTCTCTTAACATTTTGGCGGAAACTTATTAAAACTAGTGACAAACATTCATTTAGCAGTGTAAATGCATCTAAACATGACAGAACCTCCACAATGTATTCCACAGATCATCACAGCCTCTATGCAAGTGAAATTAAACTCAAAATTACCAACAAGCAATAAAACTCAGCATTCTTCTCCCAACTCAATTTTCATACAAATCCTATTATTCACTGTGCCCACACAGTCAAAAGCATTTCTATATATTAATAAAGAAAAGAAAAGAGAGTAGAAAATAAAAGGGAGTGAGGCAGAAATAAAAAATGTAAGAGAAAGCTGTAAGAAGTATATACAATGGAATGTTACTTACTGTTTATATTAATAGAGTTAAAATAAAACATATTATTTACTCTTATTTAGTTCTGATTATTATTAGTTAAAGCATGACAGATTATTTACAAACAAGCATAAGCAGTATAATCAAGGAAGTATAATTAGAAATAGCATTTGAAGAACTTATAAACTTTTACAAGAAATAAATATGTTATTATTCTATTAATGATATTTTCATTACTGTTCTCTCCCTGCCCTCCCCACCCTTTACCCACTACATAATCTAAATAGAATGTCATTGTTTAAACAAAGAAAATAATAAAAGAAGAAGGAAAAAAAGATAAAGATAAAAAATGTATCAAATTACTAACCTTACTTTTTTCAGAAAGAAAACAAATCGAGTCACAGCCTGCCATTAAATCCTCAGGCATTTTGACTGGTTATGAAACAAAACATTTCTTTGCACATAGAGAATAACTTTGATTAAATCTTTTCCAAAATATTTGTGGCTTTCTGGAAATGCAGGAACTATATTCAAAAAGATTAATAATGAACTAAAATGATGAGAGAGAAAAAAAACATATAACAAATCATTTGTTTTTAGTCTCTTCTTCTTCTCTGAAGTCTTCCAGGAAGCTTCAGTTGCCAATCTCTTTAATGAAGAACTAGCCCATTCCATTTCTTCTATTTTATCCAAAATCCTTTTTTCTTTGACAAACAGTAAAGCAGAGTCTAAATCATTGAAGACCTTAGGACCATCAGGAAGGAAGATTTTAAGCTTGGCAGGAAACAGAAGGTATGTTTTAAACTGTGCTTTTAAGCTCCCTTATTAGTGGCAGAAAAACTTTTCTTTTAGCAATTACCATGGAAGAATAGTCATTGTCAAAACGCACAGTTGTCTCATTAAACTTAACAGGAGCTTTAGCCCAAGCAGATTTAAGAACCATCTCTTTATCAAAAGATGATAGAAATCTAACTATAACTGATCTAGGATAGTTTTTGTTAGAGTTGGTATTAGCTATAGATCTATGTGCTCTTCGATACCAAAAGAGAATGCTTCTGGTAAATCTAAAGTTTTAGGGAGCCATGTTGTTAAAAAAGAAGTAATATTGTTACCTTCAATATTTTCTGGCAGTCCAAAAATCCTAATGTTATTGCGCCTAGATCTATTTTCCAGGTCATCCAGCTTTGTTTGTAAATGTGTATTTTGTTTCAGCAGAAACTCAATGTTGATTTCCTCTTCTTGTATTTTATTTTCCATGTCATTCACAGCTTCTTCTATGCCTGTCATCTGGATCTTCTGTTGTTGCAGGTCCATATGTAACAAGTCTATTTGTTTTGTAGTTTTTTCTATGAAAGTGTCTATTTTAGTATCCATTTTATCCATCTTAGCAGTAAGTTGCTGGACTATAATTATCAGAGACTGAAGTTCTTTCTTGATGCTGGAGTCTTGAGAATTTGTCTTACTGGAACTCATTTCAGACTGATAAACTGACAGGAAAATTTCCAAAGTAATTTCTGACAGGAATATTATTAAGATTTCCTTTCTTTTTTAGATATAGTTCAAGAACTATATAAAACAAACATATTTAGAAAGAAAATTACTTCAAGAATTAATTTTTTAAGTAATTAATTCCTGTCAATGTAATGAAATTGGTGGAGCTGAAGAAATCTGCTGCTATCCTGTGTTCATCCTTGGCCACGCCCCCTCAGCATGTATTTTCTGAAGGATATGAAGTCTGAACAATAAATGTCCGTCATTATTTATTGACTTTAATCCTCAATGTTATGTCAGAAGACCACAGACTGTATGAGAAACAAAACAAAAATAAGAGGCAAAAATCTGTACATTCTGCAAAATTCTGAAGATTTGAGAGGTATGCCTTAAGCACAGGTGCCATTTATCTTTATTATTTCAAAATGTATAAACTTCACCTGAAGTCCATGAATTCTTAATTCCCTCTTTTTTGTCTTTCATAATTTGTCTTTTGCAACTGTTCCTTCTATTACAACGTTAGACTGACTACATACCACCATTCACTTCATATTCCAAATTAAATCCTTTAAATGGATATTCACCATTTTCTTCACACCATCCAGGTCCTTCACAACCTCGCCAGGCTTATGTACACATATAACCAAAACAAAGGTAGCTGCATGGCTGAGTGAAACATTAAACTGAAACTAAAAACAAAATACTCACTGAGCAAGTGAGATCAACTAAAATGAAAAAAAAATAGTCAACACATGAACAATATAACTGAGTGCTTTTGTTGTTTTAATAAAAAGCAGGACTTCATCACTATCTATCACTACACCAACTACAAGTCTTAAATACTTCAAAAAGTCATATAATCAAAAACATGACACACAACTAATGATATCAGGAAATGCAGTCTGAAACATAAACAGATTAATAAAGTGATTGTGAACATTCAATATATTAATTCATAAATTAGTTAAAACACATTTAATATTAAGACTCCTATGACATTGGCAGCCAAAAATAACTGCGATTTTAACTCTAACTTCAAGTAAATTATTAATATGACCCATATTAGAATCAGTAATCACTTCATCTACAATAAAAGAAAAACAAACTTTTTAAATTCTTTACAGACTGATTTATGCCTAGCTAATACATTGGTAGAATGTAGTTTTAAAACAGCTACCCTATGTTTAGAGAGGTTTTACTCACATAGAAGCCCTCACAGGAACAACATGTGCCCAAATACACCATACTGCTAGATTGACAATTACATTTTTTCTTTGCAAAAATTTCGTAGCCAGAATGCTTCAAAACCACACTATGACCACAATTAATAAATCTACACAAGTTACAATTTTTTTGCATAGCTAAGTATCATAAGGACCATTATTTTTAATTTCACTCTAAAAAACATCTTTAGATGTCTCAAAAATATTTTTCAATTTCTGCTCCTCTTATAACAAAAACTAGGACTTAAACCTAATGTTGTTGTTGTTGTTGTATCTTTCAGTTTTTCCCGGTTAGGGGTCTCCACAGCAGAACTTTGGTCCGCTAATGATTGGCAGTAGATTTTTACGTACCGAGTTGCCAGCCCTGACACACAACCTTCATTGAAGGCATGCCCATTCACGCATGTCTCCACACAGAAGACGCTTTAGCTGAGAATCAAACAGGACAACGTCTTACTGTGAGGTGACAACGCTACTGCAGCACCACCACCACAGTAGTGTAATTCATTATTTCCTAATACTCTTTTTATCCTGGCAAATAGGTATTGGAAGTGTCCTCATATACCTCCTATCTATGGTGTTTTAGCCTTAGATACAAATCCTATTATCCGGATTGGTGCAAATTTAGTACATCTATTATAGCTCAATTTTGAAAACAAAATGGTTTATTTTATCACATTTTGCATATATATATTATATCATCATTTTATAACCTCTGTCTGTAAATAAAAATAAAAAAAATCACATTCATCATGAAAACTCTCATCACTAATGATTCAACAAAGTCTAATAAACAACACAGGGGTTCCTCACTAAAAGAATACTGGGCATAAATAATATGTCCTATGCAGACCACCTCAAGGCCCTATCTCTGTATTCTGTCTCCTACAGGCTTTTGAGGGGAGATCTATGCCTGGCATACAGGGCATTGTCAGAATCCACTCTGATGGACCTCCTGCATATCCACATAACAAACAGCACCAGAATTACCCGTTCTAAAGACTTAAACCTTGCCTGTGATTTAAATAGGACCTGCTGGAGAGATAGGTATGTATCCCAGAGACTACCCTTTCTATGGAGTAGGCTCCCCATCCATGTGAAGAAGAGTTCCTCCCTAACCCAATTCAAGTGCAACTTGGGCAATTGGATGGGAAACTAGAAATATATCCCTGGTTTTGCCCCTATGTGTCTAATGGTCTGAGGTAACCTGTAAATGGTTCATCTCCCAGGCCCATGCTTACATTTATCAAAGGTATCAGGACTTGTCAAAGATTTGGGATACATGGCTAGGCTTAAAAAAAGGCAGTTGCGGTCATCAGCCTAGTAAACACCTATGAACCTATGAACTGATCCCTTAGAATGTTCCATTTCATATAATTAGGATGTTGACTACTATAACAAAGGTAATTATTAACAAACTTTTTTCCTTATAAATGTCACTATGAAAACATTTGTTAGCAATGTCCAAAGTTAATTCAAAATGTAAAAAAAATAACTTTATCACCCATACTACCTACTGTAAAAGATAAAAAACTAATACTGCTGTTAATGTCAGTGACAAACTTGTCTAATTCATGTTTAATGCCATTCTAGTGGCAAAATCACTAGAATGTTGTCACGGAGAATAAATGAACACAGGTTGTTGTGAAAGCCTATATGATAGACTAAGCTGTTTAATTGAGCAGGCAATATTGTTTAAGTGATGTGCAAATGTCAGTGCTATCTCCTGAGCTGAGATGTTTTCGAGTGTTTCCAGTACTTAACAAATAATTTTGCCACACTAGCTATGGTCCATAGTACCTCCATAGTATTGGCATTTTCCCCACACCCTTGCAAGTAATTCCCAGCATCCAAAATTCCCACCCCCACTGGGTGCTAAGCCCTAGCGTCTCTTCTACCGTGTTCCTAACCAAATATAAAAGGCACTTGGTTATTGAGCAACTCCAACATATGTAGATATTGTCCACTGAAGCCCACCTACATTTAAAGCACAGACTACCTCCTTTCGTCACCATTACCCGTTGCTTGTTAGGCATAAGATACCATCTAAATGAAATCTGTAGTTGTTGGTCATAATACTTTGGCCATCTTCTCAAACAATTTGGTGCCTCCACACTTCCTCCCAAAATGAGTCTTCTAAGTGTATCCCCTCTTGCCTGCAACATCTTGTCATCATAAGGTGATATACTGCCTCAACTTTATGCTCCCAAATATCTTTATAAATTGTACCTGCGCTATTTGATTGAATGGTGGCCCACTTTTGCCATAGCAAAACTTGCTTGTGGTTCACTAAATGCTTTTAATCCAAATCAGATGGATTTGGGCATAAGTAAATCAATTCTGTATCCCCAAACTGAATTCTAGTTCCAAATCTCTATTATTTATATGGGGGAGGGGGTATAGGGAAGTTAACTGGAACCAATCTTATACCTTTAATTATTCATTTATTCTGAAATACATCAGATATCATTCCCTTTGTTTCTGAATGGTGCCTTATAAAATTAGCGGGTCCTGTACCCAAAACCTTTTGTACTGCCTTCACACATTTTTCATGAATCTGTATTAGCCATTCCCAAGGAATACTAGTATGATGTTTATCTAGTTTATCTCCTGTCTATATTACTTTGCCTTGCCTTATTTAATCTACAAATTAGTTGATTTTACTGGAAGGCCATAGCGTAACTTGCTACATGGGGAGCAGCCAATCCACCATACAATTGAGCTATGTATGCTATCACTGTTGATTTTCTTCTGTTCCTACAATCTCCTAAAATTGCCTCATCTATGAGATTAATAACCAACTGAAAATGCACTATCAGGATAACCTCGGTGATGTCTGCCAGAACAATACTGCAACGCGAATACAACAAATGATAGATGCTTAAATCAGCTACAGGTAATGACAACTGTAACACTAGCAATATTCATGATCAAGGGAATTCTAATATGGGTGAAATCCAAGACAGTGACCCCTTTATGAAAGAAGAATTGTTTACAAGAGAAACAGTTTTACACGAGCTTGACCCTTTGGAATATATCTTCCCCATGTAGATCCAAGAGACTGGCAAATCAATTCATACACGTGCAGGGAGAGTCATTCAGCCAGGGCTACCCACCACATTTGGGGGAGAAACAACACCCCAAACTGGAAACATCAATGAATGAGAGGCAAAATCTGAAGGAGAAGAAGAGGCAGACAACAGGACACTAAGAGATTTTTGGTATGTTCTCTTCCATTGGCTCTAGTGAACATTTTGGCATTGTAGTGAAATGTAACAGTTTCAATATTTTCAGCTATAGCCATTTAGAAATGTTTGCTTTTTAAGAAAGATTTCTCCTTTATCCCATCCAAACATTATAATGTGTTGGATTATATTACTGAATGTATATGATTTGCAAGAAAATCTAATTTAATGTGTGTTTTAATCATACATGTGCACCAATGGCACCTGCTAACAGGATATAAAAGAAAAAAAGAACACATTTACACTTCTTTTGCACCCAGTATTATAAGCTTTTGAGGTATTATGTGCAGCTGACTTTTATAAATTAAAAGAGTTAAATGGTAACATAGATTTTATAACTTAAATGAAGATGAATCTAGTTTATTACTCAGTCTTACAGAAGATAAATCTCTTAGGTCATGAAATCAGACAAGAGTGGAAGCATAGCAATTTTTGATTCCATTGACTATTCCAGTGTCACGTTTAAGATTTGAAATGATGACAGTACTTATTTAAAAGGTATTATGAAATTAACATCAGATATAGTAAATCCAATATTCCATTAGATGACTAGTTGAAGCAAAATTTCATTGACTTGAATATTCATAAATATACCATTTCACCCTGTTTTTTTTTCAGCCCAAGCTTCTAAAGCCTATCCATTTGAAATTTTGGTTGACAGACTATTGAAACCTCTGTTTACTGAAGTCTTATATATGTTAAAAGATTCCTGGAACTTTCTGACCAAGTTAAAAAAATGATGTGTTCTGATGATGGTGGATTTTTCACCACTGATGTTATGGATTTATTTATATATATATCCCACAAGAAGATGGTAATGGATTTTTTCATGAATCTTTGTTATGTCTTGATGTTTTGAGTAGATGAGATATTAGGTTAATCATATATTTTATTGAGCTAATTTTGGATAATAATTTTATTTATTTTGATGAGACAACTAATAAACAGATTAGAAGAGTAGTGATGGGTGCAGCATCTTTCCAGTGTTTGCTAACCTCAGGAGAGGGTATATGTTTGTAATCAAATTTTCATCAGTTTTGTTCCCTAGACCTGGATAATATAGTTATACTATGGAAGAGGCCATCTAACATTGTGAAGGATTTTTCAGACTATCTGCACAGCATTACTCATTTTTTAAAATCTACGTATAATTATTATAGTGAAACTGTCAAATTCCTAGATTTAACTATTTAAAATCTTTTAAAAAGTTTTCCTTAAAGATTTTCAGGAAACAGACTCTTAGCAACTGTTATATACATTTTAATAGTTGTCATCCATTCAAAATGAAAAAGGGTTTAGTGAAAAAATAAGGGTCTTTTTCCTTGAAAGGAGATATCCCTCTAGATTATTAGATGAAATTAGCAAGGATATATAAGGTAGAAGAGAGACTGATTTTCAAACCATTTAAGGGTGGGTCTTACGGAGAATGTATCTAAGATCACTGGAACTCATTATGTGAATCCTTCTGATATACTTGACACATGTTTTGAGAAAGCTTTCATCCTGCAATAATGGGGTTAAGGACATTATTATTAGAAATTCATCCATATTCAAACCAAATGATAATTTATATATGTTGGTGGGTGAAAAGCCATGTTATGTTTACAAGACAGCAAGTAATGTTAAAATATGTTGTAGAGGAATATAGTTAACAACAAAAGTGAACCACTGGGAAATAAAAAAGGAGCACATAGGTGTGGTTCTTGTAAACAATATTCCTACATATATACTGATGGTGAATTTATTTTGCAACATAATAGATGTAAAATTATACTACCATAATATGGAAACTTTCATAGAAAAGGGCTAGTTTATTTGGTGAAATGTTCTACTTGTAATGTTTTTATATTGCTAAGACAGAAAGGACACAGTAGAAGAGAATATATGAACACAACTTTGATATTTTTTATGATGAACACTAATACTACATTATTCAAACATTCCATTGGTTATTAGCATTTATCAAAGTTTCTTTTTCTTGTTTTAGAAATCATTCATTTTTATGAAGAAGTTTTTTTTTGTTTGATGAAAGCATTTAGTAAAGGTTTGGTGAGCACCAAAGTTATTCAGCAGCTCGGTTTCTTTATCTTGTGGTTTTCTTGTTATCATTTGGTTGTCTACCACTTCAATGGGGCATTTTATCCAGTTTTCATTCAGTTCATATTTTGCTTGTGGGACTAGTTGCATGCCCTGAGAACTTAAATCCCTGACCTCAAAGTTTTTTGCTTCACATTTAATCATTACTTATTTGAATATATTGCATTCTGTACCAGAAGCTCTCCTGAATTGTTGAAATATTTTGTGGGCTTTATCCATTTGAAAGCCTTGTGCTTAGTAGGGTACAGTTATGGGCAAACAAAAGGAAGGTACTCCTCCTGTCCTGTTCGTCAACCCTTGTCCCTGACAGCTTACAGACTGATGAACCTGGTATGTCAATTCTTCAATAACCAATAGAAAAAGAGCAGGGGAGAGAAAGCACCCCAGTTTAGTACCTTTTTCTATATTCCCCTGGTTAGAGAGGCCTCCACTGAACACTACTATAAAGGTGGGTGAGGAATAAAGCTTCTTAATCCGACACAAAAAATACTCACTATATTTGTGTCTTTGCAATACTTGAAAAAGAACCCCACCAGTCTACCATGTTGAATGCTTTGCAAATGTTGTAATGTACTAGGCCAGCCTCACAAAGTGAGGTTTTATATTTATAAAGAAAAAATGAGATATCACACCACTTGTCATTATATACCTCCCTCCCCTTGATAAAAACACTTTGCCTTCCCCACTCAAATGGGGCAACAGTGGGTCCAACCTTATACTAAACCTTTAGTCAGAATAGTAACAACAGCATTTGTAAGAGAAATGGTGTGAAAATCACTTGGTCAAAGTCAGTGCTCTTCCGTCTTAGGTATAACCATCAACAAAGACTGATTGTGGTTACTACTCCAATGGTTCACAGAATCCTCACTGTTGAAGAGCCTTGACAACACCAAGCTAAAAGGTGCTCTTCCCAATTTGTTAAATTCTGCCAGAAAACCATCAGTTCTGGGAGTCTGTGGGAACACAACCTTATAATGGCTCTTGCTACCTCCAGCTGTAAGATGGGGCAATTCAGTGTGACCTTCTCTGCATCTGTTCATGTTTTTTTTCAACTGCTAAAAAGTTCCAACTTAAGGAATAATCTCACCCTCTTTTGTTATGTACATTGCTACAGTATTTTGTAAAGGTCTCCCTTAGCTCCTTGTTTCTGATTAACTTCTGACCAGATTCAGTTGTTATCTCTCTAATACCATGTCTTTGCTGGAAATGTTTGAAAAACCATGCAGTACATTTTAGACTGCCTTTCTGATTTAACTACTACAACTGACCATCTCTTTGGAATTCAGCTCCTATATTAGTTACCTCCATCAAAGTGATTTCAGTTAATATTGCTGACTCTTTATCTTTCATTTCACAGTGGTCACTATGGAGCACTAATAAGTCTTGGATCTCCTTTAAGATGAAGAACTTCTGGCCAATAGTGTCTTGTCTATTTTTCTCACCTAGTCCCTCTAGATCAATGAACTCCCCTGTATGCCACCTTGTGACCCCCCCCACTCCCACCAAATGTAAATATACCTAGTCACTGTGTTACTATGGAGGACATCAGCCATGATTTTATTGAATATTTTCTTATCCTTTTGAGAAGATCATTTTTATGCATCCAGCTCCAGCTTCTTACTTTGAGAGTCTCTGTTTCAAAACTAATTTTTAGAAAAATTGGAGCATACTCTGAAAGGCTTTTTTCAAGTATGAATGGTGTATAAGCCCTTTTCCTGTCATGGGATGGGACGAATACATAGTGAAATCTACTCCCTTGTTGAGATTGATTCCTAGACAATGTTGGAAAAATCTTTAAGTGGTTACATTCTTTCCAAATGTCAGACAACCTCTTCATTCATCCAAGACCATATAATGCTTTGACTTTGCTTATATGTCTCCTTCCCATTATATAGCCTGTCCTTCTGTTCATCCCACACCAGATTAACAACTCTTAAGAAAACACTAAAATAAGATTTATTCATAGATTCTTGCAAGACATGCAAGATATTTTCAAAAAAGGACATCATCCATCATAGGTGCATAAACATTTCCTACTGCCCATTTCTCATTATTAATAGTACCCTTCCAAATTAACCATATAACCATAACCATAATGACTTATGCACTAAAATTAGGAATCCCCTTTTACTGCCCCCTGGGTTGTGGCCTGACACTGGAATGCATACTGACTTTATGTAAACTTGTGCACCTCCCGTACTCTGAGTTTAGTTTCCTGCAGACACATTATATTTGTATTTTCATGTTTTGTTCTCTGTTGAATTCTAGCACTCCTTACAGGGTGTGAGCTCGCCTCCAACATTCCATGAAAGCAACTTTATATTGCTCCTAGGTAAAGTTATTGCCTGCCATCTGGCTACTAAGCAACTATCCTTTGTATGAGATGACTAGGTTAATCCCCTCAGTAAAAGAAGGCTCTAGGTGTACTCCCTGAACTAGAGACTCATTGCCTCCTTGGGTGGAGTCCAATGGCCTAGGCCCAGTCAGGACAATCTGATGGCTGTTAGAAGTGTTGACAGGCACTGTTGGAAAGGTCATATGTACCTTCCTACCACTATTAAACAACAGCATTCTAGCTACAAATATAGTACACATTCATTAAAATCCTTCAAATATACCTTAAAACACCACTTTCTTGAAAATCAAACTTGCCTATGTGGTCCACATCTAATTCACCTTATAATTAATCCTAGGCCTTGGTTGTATAATTAGACTGTATTCTTAAAAGGAAAACCACAAGTAATGGTGAAGCACTGTGTCACACAAAAAAGACTTTAATACACTGGTTTAGTACTTTCAGCCCACAAATTAGGCCTTCATCAGAACAAACTGTCAAAAAACTGTCCCATTTTTATAGCATCACCAGTACACATCAAATCAATCAGATCTCAGTTTTCTTAAAACTTAATATAAAAATATATACATGTGTGTAAAATACATCCTAAATAATGCATTCATTTTTAACAAGCATATAAACTATTTGCATTTATTATAATAGGCTTTTCTTTTCAACACAGCTTTATAGTTGACACTATTGTTAAGCCCTGGTGCCCTGCATGCATCCAAAAGAACCTGCCATTTGAACTCTTTAAAATCTAGTTCCCCATCTCTGTCTCCATTAAAATCCACTGGAACATGATCTATAGAAAAGAAACTTAACACTGTCATTGTCACCCACACAGTTTAAAGTGTGCTTATAAAGAGCATTGCCCAAATTTCTCTTTATAACGGCACAATAATCTTCATACATCCTGTTTTTAAGTTGCCTATTGGTCTTCCCAATATAAAACGAAAAACAGATGGAGCATTTTGCCATGTATACCACAAAGGTAGATTTACAACTGAAAATGCCTGGAACATGCCACCTCTTGTTCTGGGTTACAGTATCAAATTCTGGTCCCTCTGATATGTATTTACAAAAAATTCAGCTTTTGCATTTAATAGTACCTGTGTTAACTTGGGGCTTTTTTCTTGGTCTACTTTCTAACATTTCTTTGAAATTCCTTGCTCTTGTGTTGTACTTGTGTTAACATAAATGGGGGCTTCTCCTACTACCATCTGAAGATCACTGTTAGAAACTAATATTCTCCAGTTGTTGCACACTATATGTTTGATTTCTTTGCTGTCTATGTTAAAGGTTAGCAACATTGACGTAACCCAATCCTTCTTGACCTGTGTGTTTCCTCTCAGCCCCTCCTTTTCATTTGTACTAATAATGTCATGCACAATTTTTGAAGGATACCCTCTGTTTTTAAATCTAAAATGCAGTTCCTGCACTAACAGATCTAACTGTGCTTCATCACTTGTAAGTCTCTTAAATTTTACTAACTGCCCCTTTATAATGTTGCATTTCACATAAGTGGGATGCATACTAGAATAACTCAAAAGACCATTACCTGCTACATTTTTATAACTGATGCTGGACCCCAAAAAATCTTTACCTTCCTCTTTAATAACCTCTAAATCTAAAAAACAAATCTTAAAATTGTCCCAGCTACCAGTAAAATGCAAAAAAGAGGTGCTTTTGTTCAAGTCTTCAATAAACAGCAAGAGCTCAGTTGGTGTTCCTCTCCAAATAAAAAACAAATCATCAATAAAATGATGGTAACTCACAATTTTGTGTCTATTGGTGAACTTGGACATAACGTTGTTTTCCCAGTAAGCCAAAACTAAGTTGGCATAATTGGGATCCATCCTGGCACCCATCGCCACACCCTTGATTTGCAAGAAATATTCATTGTCAAACATGAAGTAATTGTATGAACGAATGTTGTCCATGCATTCCAACATTAACCTACACTCTTCTAATTCATATTCTCCACTGTTAATTAACAAATTCCCAACCCACTCTAAACCCAAATCATGGGGAATGCAGGTGTATAAAGATGCTACATCAACTGTCACCAACAAATCACCAGCTTCAACCTTAATTTTCTTGATTTTGCTTAAAAAATCAAAAGAATCCCTAATAAAGGATTCTGTCTTCTGCACTATCTCAAGCAGAGTTCTGTCTATAAACTTAGAACATAGCTCTAACTTCGATGCTGGTGAGGAAACTATAGGCCTCTAAGGGGGACAATGACCATCCTTGTGTATCTTTGGAATTCCAAAGAGATGCCCTATATAAACTATATACATTTATTATAATAGGCTTTTCTTTTCAACACAGCTTTATAGTTGACACCATTTTTAAGCCCTGGTGCCCTGCATGCATCCAAAAGAACCTGCCATTTGAACTCTCCAAAATGTAGTTCCTCATCTCTGTCTCCATTAAAATCCACTGGAACATGATCTATAAATGTGAAAAGAAAAGCCTATTATAATAAATGTAAATAGTTTATATGCTTGTTAAAAATGAATGCATTATTTAGGATGTATTTTACACACACATATATATTTTTTATATTAAGTTTTAAGAAAACTGAGATCTGATTGGTTTGATGTGTACTGATGATGCTATAAAAAATGGGACAGTTTTTTAACAGTTTGTTCTGATGAAGGCCTAATGTTTGGGCTGAAAGCGCTAAACCAGTGGATTAAAGTATTTTTTGTGTGACACAGTGCTTCACCGTTATTTGTGGTTTTCCTTTTAATTTTACAAAAGTTACACAAGGTGTGAGACAAGTCTGCAGTTTTTTTCTTGGACTGTATTCTTAACTGACAACTTTTACATTTTTTAGGATTTTTAAATCCTACATTAACGTGGTGCTGAGCGTTACCCTTTCAGCATGCTACCTTTTCACTTAACCTTGCTCATCACTCTCAGCCTCCACTTTTCCGGTGTTCAGTTGTGATGCTCAAAAATTCTCCTAACCTTTGCATTTCAAGTCATCGGTCCCAGGGGCTCTGCCCTCCACTCTTCCAGTACACAGTTGAGACGCTCAGTAGGTTGGGAAACTGTTCCACCAAGAATTATTGGCTTTCTCCTAACATTGCTGTTCAAGTCATCACTCTCAGTGGCTCTGCCCTCCACTCTTCCAGTGTTCAGTTGCGATGCCCACCAAGAATTATTTGCTGTTTGTTTATCATGTACTATTGTACTTTATAGCTTCACCAACCTTCAGGTTTTTATGTTAGGAGCACACTGTTAGGGCCGCTCACTCACCTCTGATAAACCTCTCTTTTCTGACCCTGTTCGCTATTCTCTTCTCCCTCCCCTAACCCCATTTAGTTGTGTAATTCCAGTTTGTTAATTGCTCACTTGATTAGTCCTGCTCTAACCAATTCTGATATTACACATCCCCAAGCCTACCACCTCAGCAGCCCTGCCAAGCGCTAGAGCGTTCATCTTAAACTCCCCTGCTTTTTACTCTGCTAAACTGCCCCTTTACAGCAACTGCAGTAGTGCTACTGTATAGGGGTTCTCTCCTTCTGTATTTCACCTTATAGAGATTCATTTTTAATTGCATCAAGTACAATCCTCTCTCAATCTGTTCATATCCTCCCTTGCCCTATTTACCTTCCTACTGTTCTTTTTCATATTGGAGATAATTCATTTTGAAAGTTGCTCCTGCTAGTTATTTCAGTCTGTCCAAGGTGTGGTGCATGGTCTGTATGATGATCTCATCCCTCTCCTCCCGACAGTAAACAGCCCCGCCCTGTTTTCTATTTCCAACCATTCACCCCTGCTATGTAGGTTATTTATCCCTGGTGAACTCAGTGGCGCCATTTTTAAATTCTACATTAACGTGGTGCCGAGCGTTACCCTTTCAGTGTGCTCCCTTGTATGTAACAATTGTACTTTTATCTTGGATATGCTGGAATTAATAGCAAGTATTTCTACTGTAATGTATTTTGTACACTGTTATGTTCTGCTAGCTGGGTACGAATAGCATTATTGAACTGCTTCGCCAGCGGCATTTACTGACTTTGTCCTACACTTTTAGGCACCTTGTTCCCGTGAATTTACAGATTCATAAGGCATTGCTTTAAACAAAAAGGGTGGTGGTGTAGCTATCCTATTTAAATTTGGGTTACAGATGCTACCTATGACTATAAACCACCTCAAAACTCCAACACTTAAATTCTTATTACCAAGCTTCAACTTAACACATTCAAATCCATCTATATTATCTGTATCTATCTTCCTCCTGGTAATAACATTGCCACCATAGAAACTATCCTTTGTTGGTTTTCCCAAAATTTACCCCAAGAAACCATAATCTTAGGAGATTTTAACATTGATTGGAAGTGTTGTAGCAGTAGCCACCCTACCAGCCATATTAACCTTTTTGTTTTTTCTCAAACCATTACCTCCCCTACCAGGATAAACAAGCCTAATAAGAAAGAAAGTACCTTAGATTGGATTCTCATAAATAATCATCCCCAGACATATGAAGCTGGAACCCTCCCTGATGATGTAAGTGACCACTCACTAACCTACATCATCAGGCTTAAATCCAATCTACCTAATCCAACCATATCTAGGACAATTAGAACCAAGAAAAACTTCAACCCCGATCTCTTCCAGAGAGAACTAATAGCATGTAACTGGTCTCCCTTAAAATACCTCATATTGGAGGAAGCTGTTAATTACTTTAATTCTAACTTCCTAGCCATACTAGACCACCATGCACCAACCCGCTCTGTTAGAATGAGAACTAAATCTACCCCATGGCTTTCAAAAGAAACCAGGCAAAAAATCCATCTCAGAAATAAATACTGGAATAAATCTCATTTAACTAAAAACCCAGTAGACCAACAAAACTTCAGACATCTGAGAAATGAAACTAAAAAAGCTATACTGTCTGACAAAATAAACTACTACCTACAATTCCAGCAGACTCACCATAATAAACCACAAAAGTTCTGGGCGAGTATTAATCAATTATTACACCCAGGTCAATACATCACACTAAACCCACAAGGCACAGACCAGGAGAATCCCAAGCAGACTGCTAATGTCTTTAATACCTTTTTCACTGAGGCCATTCAAACTCTTGCCAGTCAGTTATCTACTCCGAACTTAACTATATCCAACTCTAACTCTAACCCATCCCCTCCATTTCTCTTCCAACCAGTCCCAACCACATATATTCTTACCCTTATCCAAAAACTGAAACCGTGCTCTCCTTCAGCAGACCAACTACCTGCTGAATATCTACAAAAAGCAGCCAAATCCATCGCATATCCCATTTCCACTCTCATCAATAGAACCATCAGTGAAGGACACATCCCTAAAATCTGGAAAGTATCCCATATTATCCTCCTTCACAAGGGTGGGAACTCTACTGAACTCTCCAATTACCGTCCCATAGCCCTACTTTCTCCCTTAGCAAAGATCATGGAAAAATGCATCCACAGACAATTGCTAGAACACCTAATCCAAAATAACTTACTTTTAAACTCTCAATATGGTTTCAGACCTTCCCACAGCACTAATACTGCCCTCCTTTCCTTTACTGACTGTATTTACAAAAAACGTAACCTCAATATGCTTTCCTCTGCACTGTTTATAGATCTGTCTAAGGCATTCGATATGGTAAATCACCAGATATTTATAAATATCCTCAAATCCCTGTCACTAGATGCATTAGCTATAAAATGGCTCCAATCCTACTTAGATAACAGACAACAGGCTGTACTTTGGTATAACATTCTATCTACCCATCTGCCCGTTAACATTGGTGTTCCTCAAGGGTCCATATTAGGACCTCTCCTGTTTTCTATATTTATCAACGACCTTCACCTAGCAACCCCCCCAAGCTACATGCATACAATCATCTGCATGATGATTCCACACTTATATGCACAGCCACATCTATATCTGAACTTCACTCCCTTACCCAAAATGTGTAACACAGTTGAACAATGGTTTACACAGCTCTGTCTCCTTCTGAACTCCAAAAAAAATAAACTCTTCCTTTTTACTCCTACTTGTAAGTCCCCCCAACAGACTTCACAGTAACATCCAATAATGGTACTCTCATATCCCTAGATCCAACTACCAAACTACTAGGTATCACCATAGATAACAACCTTAACTTCAACACCCATATTAACAATACTCTAAAATCTGTTAATAAAAAACTAGGCTCTCTCTACATGATCAAAGCCTTCCTCTCTCCTGCAGCTAGAATAACTATTGTTCACACCCATATCATTTCTACTCTCCTCTATGCCTCACCCATATATACTAATCTCTCTAAAAACAACCTTAATAAAATGGAAAACTCCTGCAATAACATAGCCAGATTTGCTACAGGTAACCCTTTCAGAACCCACCACTGTTTTAATCTAAAGCAGCTAGGATGGCTTGCATTACAAAATCAGCTTAAATTCCACCAACTGACCATTGCCCATAAAACCCTTTACCAACCTACCAATACCCCAATACCCCTATACTATCTACCCTCATTACCCCCTACAACAATCTAAAGACCTTATGATCATCACATAAACTTCTTATTATATATTAAATATCTTTAACTCAAACAACAGGGCTGGGGACTCTCTTTTCTCTAATACTGTTGGAAAATCCTGGAACCTTCTTCCTAACAAAATTTCCTCTCTTCCCTCTATATCACTCTTTAAAACCAAATTGAAACTTTTCCTTAGAACATACTGGTTGTGCCTCTGTACTAAACCTGACTAATCAACTAGCTCTTCTTACTTGGTTCAACCTACCCTCCTCTTCTCAGTAATCAAGTTCCTTATCTTAATAACAACTTACCTTGTCCTTCTATACTATTACTTACATCTTCAGAATCTCATTAAGCAGACTATTTTTACTAATAAATTGTATAATTTCAGCTCCTACTTTTTCTTTATGACTACTTGTATACAAATATATTGTATAATTCAGCTGCCATCTTTTTCTTTATGATGCATTGCAACTACATTTTGTATTGTACTAATTGTATCTGTATATTTTGCACTATGTTATGAACGAATTACCTCTTTGATTATTCTCTGTACTGCACCTCCAATGTTCATTGTATACATTAATTTTTGTATATGTGATTTTGTCTGTTTCCTCGGAGCTTATCTCCCTGGGCCTCTACTGAAAATGGACATATATCCAGTTAGACTAGCCCGGTCAACAAATGTAAAATAAAATAAATAAAAATAAAAACAACTGCTAGTAGCACATAACTGTTACAACTAGAAGTAATTGCTGTAGTCTTGTATTCTTGCACTGCTTGCCGCTAAATGGCTGTATTTCTAATAGCAGTATCTAGGCACATTAATTGCGCTATCTGTTAAACTGCTCTAAAGCTTGTTTCAACTAGCCCCTAACCATAACGAGTGTGGGACACAAAGTAGTCTACTGTTGTTCTTGAAACCCCAGCGCGGACTGTTTGTAATGTTTTACATAGAAGCCGCTGATTAGTTGGAGTGACTATAGCTCACTCATTAAAATATTTGCTGCTTTGTCCTCTTGTACGCATTGCCTTCTAGTGCCTATCCTGAAATTTTGTGATGTGCTGTACTAGCCTATTCTGACCTCATTACAGTTAGAGTTTTTAAGTAGAGCTCCTACATTATAGGATGTTGTTTACTAAATGTGAAGTACTGTGAATTTATTTGACTTTATACTGATGAAGTGTTTGAAATAGTGCTACTGCCTAAATCTTGCCCCTTTATCTTCTTCAGTTTTTATTTTTAGTTCTCCTAACCTTGCTGTTCAAGTCATCACTCTTAGAGACTTTGCACTCCACTCTTCCAGTGTTCAGTTGCGATGCTCAAAAGTTCTCCTAACATTTGTACTTTAAGTCATCACACCCAGAGGCTCTGCCCTCCACTCTTCCAGTGCAAAGATGAAGCGCTCAAAAGGTTGGGAAACTGTCCCACCAACAATTATTTGCTGTATGTTTATTATCTAATATTGTACTTTGTAGCTTCACCAACCTTCGGGTTTTTATGTTAGGAGCAGGTTGTTACAGCTGCTTGGTCACCTCTGACAAACCTCTTTTCTGACTCTGTTCGCTATTCTCTTCTCCCTCACCTAACCCTATTAAGTTGTGCAATTCCTGTTTGTTAATTGCAAAGCCCAAAGGGTCCCTCATAGGTCCTTTACTCTTCACTCTCTTCACTAACCAACTCCCATCTGCCACAACTAAAGCCTCTTTAATCCAATATGCAGGTGACACCACTATCATATATGCAGCTCCCATGCCCGAACACCTCCTCTCCCAAACACGAGTGCTTTTCACTAGCTGGTTTACAAATCACCAGCTTATTCTTAACCAGAATAAAACAAAAATTACTCCTCTTCGGCTCTCATAGATCCTTCCCCCAACAGAAAACTTTACCATCACCTCCAATAACAAGACTGCTATCAACCCTACCTCCCACACCAAACTACTAGGTGTAGAAATTGATAACCCCCTTAGATTTGATTTTCACATTGCCCAAACCATAAAAAGTTCACAAAAAATAGGATTGCTCTATCGTAACAAACACTATCTTTCAAAGCAATCTAAAACAATAGCCAGGACACACCTGCTATCTACCCTGCTCTATGCTTCCGCTATGCTAATTAACCTTCATAAAACTGATCTAAATACACTAGAAACCTGCTATAATAAGATAGTAAGATTTGCTACAGTCACCTTACAGATCACATCACTGTCAGTCCCGCAACCAACTGAACTGGGTAGAACTCCCACAATTACTTCAACTAAATCAACTGTCACTAACACACAAAATAGTTTACCACTCCGACAAAATCCCAGCTTTTCAATAGTTTATAAATCCTCACATCATAACTAGAACTTTAAGATCTAACACCCTAAACCTCCTTGAAGTCACCAAACATAACAAAGAGGCAGGTAAATCTGTCTATAGCCACTCTATTTCAAAACTCTGGAACTCCCTTCCTGCCCAATTAATTTCCAGTAATTCTACTACCCAATTTAAAAAACATCTTAAAACTCACTTCATGAACAACAGGCTATGCTCCTGTATCACCCTAGGATAAAAACCTGGATTCTAGCTAACCCCCATACTCTCCATTAATAAAGCTATCTTCACACCCTATTTATGGTCCAACCGTGACCATTTGAAATATGATGCATTTCACTGTCATCAGAAGCAACCATCACCAGCTACTTTATCTACTATTTCACCAACTACTAATTTAATTCAAGGTATAATTTGTCATATTCTAAATGTACTATGCTATGTCATCCCTTAAGCTACTTCAAGTAATACCTGAGAAATTAAAAACATTGGACTGTCAGGATAAGACAGCACTAACAACTATTTTATCTTCTAACTGTTGAATTGTTTCTATACATAACATGTCAATTTCGGAATGTACCATGTAATGTCTTCCCTAAGTTGTTCATATTTACATTTACATTAAGTAATATGCTGTCACTGAAAATGTTAAGTTCTTGAATGAAAATATCTGTCTCTATGAACTTGTCAGGATTATATAATTGGAGCTTTTCTTCCCGGGCCTCCTCTCAAAATGGACCTGTGTCCAGTTGGACTTTCCCAGTTAACAAATGTAAAATAAAATAAACTTGATTAGTCCTCTTCTAACCACTTCTGATATAACAAATCCCCCAAGCCTATCACCTTAGCTGCCCTGCTCAGACCAGCAGTCTGGTGCTCATCTTAAACTTCTCTGCTTTTTACTTTTCTAAACCTCCTCTTTACAGCAACTGCAGTAGTGCTGCTGTATGGGGGTTCTGTCCTTCTGTATTTCCCTTTATAGAGCTTAATTTTTAATTGCATCAAGTACAATCACCTCTCAATCTGTTCATATCCTCCTTTACCCTATCTACCTTCCTGCTGTTCTTTTTCATATTGGAGACAGTTTATTTTGAACATTGCTCCTGATAGTCTGTCCGAGGTCTGGTGCTACCAACTCCATTTGTCCTCCGCTTCAGTCCGTGATCATTCCGCTCCCTTACCCTACCTCCATTCCCAACCACCCACAATATCTTTACATTTATAGGATCACTAGCCACACCTCACTGCTCTTTCATCAATCATATTTCCTTCATCACGCATACTCCAACCCATCCCACATCACTTCTCTTAACATCCCACTCACACTCCACCCCCTTTCAAATCTCCTACACTTCTCCTACAATTCTCTCCCAAACCATTCTCCTCCCACAAAATACTACACACCCACACAAAACCTGTCCTTACACAGAACACCCACCTTACCTACGTCACAATGATATCTGTCTTAGCTATTCTAACCCTAATTCTCATATCCTCTTACTACACTACCTCCTATCATCTTTCCATCTCCTATATATATATATATATATATATATATATACACACACACACACACCCACTTTGACTAATCACACTCTACAATCTTATCTAAACTCTCCTATCAGCATATCCTCACAAGTATTCAATTTCACCCATCTCCACCTTTTCACTTTAAAATACTCTTCCATACAAAAACCTACTCTTCTAAGCTACAAAAATTCCAATTCTTCCAATAAAGGCATACACATATACTTGCTCAAGCCCTCTTTACTTAATTGTTGTGGGGACATACATCCTAACCTTGGCCTTGTACAAAATTGCAAAACCTCCTTGCAATCAGTAAACCCTGTCACAGCTATCAACTCTTCATTTACCCTTTCCACCTCTGACCTACTAATCCTAAACATTAATCTTAGAAGCATTCTCAACAAAATTCCAGAATTCCAAGCTACACTCTCACTGTACTCTCCAAACATTGCTATACTTACTGAAACATCTGCTGAAAATGGGTTACTTGCCCAGTCTGACTATCCTGGTAAGCAAATGTAAAATAAAAAAACTTTTAACCAGCTAACTTTCATTACTCTGCATTTCTACAATGATTTATATATTAATATAAATAACTTTGTTTTTAGCTTCTCTCCTGTCAGAGTATAAAGATGAACAGATTGTCACTAAGTGAATATCCGATGCTTACACTTAACCTGACTGTATATTTTTACTTATTTTTGCTTATTACTAACTACTGAAATTGTATAAAAATCATAATTTTAAATAATGCAAACTGTATCTATCTGTTATATATTTTACTGTAAATGGAGCTTTTCTCCCCAGACCTCCACTGAAAATGGGTTTCTGACCCAGTGGACTTTCCTGGTCAACAAATGTCAGTAAATAAATAAATATTATTGCCTCAATTTAACATAATTCTAAACAAAAATATTCAACACAGTTGAAAATTTTAGTCAAAAATGCAGAACATCTATGGTAGCCTCAGATGGCCCTTACCTAGTATCACATATGGTCCTAAAGCAATATTCTACAAATAGGCACATACCTTTGAAACTTCATGAGGAATGACTGAAAAAATATTGAGCTCTCTGCTTACTGCTTGCTGCTTACTGCTTCTTGCTCTTGCTGTGGGATTTGAAGTCTTCTTAAGACACTCAGTCTTGCTGGCTGGAATCAAAGTCTGGTTATAATTGCATTCACAGTCTGTTGCATACAGAAAATTGCAGAATATACACTGATACAGCATCTGACTTTAAGAGCAGTAACCAATAACTTTTATAATAAACCAAACCAGACAAATGTTGCAGCTTAAAAGTACTGTTCCAACTTTACTTCTCATATAGTACAGATGATGTGAGAGATATAACATTTACCACAGAACACCAAATGTGTCCCTACCATACCACTAACAACTAGATTTAATACAGACTTTTTATACATATTTTAGTTAAACTCACACCCTCTAGGTTTTGGAAAGATACTGCCTTGATGACGCAAATGCTAACACATCTGTTCTTGTGCAAATGCTGATAAGTAAACTGTCTTCAAGAAAACGCCTTGTGGATTAGAAAAGCACATTTTTAAACTTTCTTAGAAAAGCATGTCCTGTTGTCCAGTGAAAGCAGATTACATTCTTGTCACGTCTGTAAGAAGTTCAGCTTTCTTGATGTTTGTGTAATACACTCATAAGTAAGTTCCTTATTTTTTTTAAGCCACAGTCATTTAGTATGGTTGCTGATCACATATTACTAAACTTTGTTTCTGTATTTAAGCAAGCCTTTTCTTTCAGCATATTTACAACAGAATTAATTTCAGCCTCATATTCATAATATCTAAAAATTCCCTCTGTTTTTAAACATACTCAAAACATTTTATACTGATATGTATTTTTTTTATCACATTATATAGTCTTTTGATACAACAAATCAAAATGCAATTTTACATAGTTAATACAGTTATATTAAAGTATTACTAACAAACTGAATGTATTTAACAACTTTTTCTTTTGCAGACCATTCTGTGAAATTATTTTATCAGTTATGAGCTGTGTCTGCTTTAGTTTAACTTGATTAATTTATTCCTTTGCAATTACAGAATTTAATTTATGACTTAGAACTGTTTCATTAACTCTTTGCAACTTGTTGAATTAACTATAAGACAAGAACCATGTGCTACTGCAAGCATTTATACACTACTGAAAATATACAGTTTCAATGTCATTTTAACCATAACATTGTGGTCATGTCTTTGAACTGCCCATTAACATCTTGGTAAAGTACTGAACTGGGCTTATATAATAAATATTTGAAAGCAATTATTTTACTTGGGTAAAACCAGTGATATTACAACTTGACAAATTACTTTTAAACTTATTACAATGTATTCTGTACAATATGTATTTACACAGACTGTTTGCTATTCATGCATTTCAATTTAGTAGCTATCCTGAACCCAATTTTTTAAAACATGGTTTTTCACACATATTCATTGCTAGACATTAATTTAATTTGTACAAAGACTATAAAGTAAATTTAGTCTAATCTTACAAATTTAATAGCATTAATATTAAGCAAAATCTTGGAAAATGTTTATGTCTCTTTAGAAATATCTAGTGGAATTGGCACCAAATGCATATGTCCTATTATTTTAAACTACATACTCAGCAATTAAAAATATTCATGCTTTTTTATACCAACATTGTCTTGCCAAAAACATATTAAAAAATAGTGTCCAATCTTGTTCAGTTTTTTACATATCTTTACTCTGTCTTGTATAGCTGTAATCAATTTCAAGCCATCTCTTGTTTTTTAAACCATCTCTTGTATAACTTTACAGTTTAACAGGTTGTAAATACAATTTAATACTAAACAATACAGTAACCATTATGATAGCTATTAACAACTTGTAAAATATCTTATCCTGTCAGGTTTAATCTGTGTTTAATAACTAGAATGACAGCTATAAAATATTTATCCTATCAGGTTTAATCTGTTTACCAATATTTCTAATGCACTAATACCTGTTTTTCCCTCCCCCTGAAACAGTATTGTTAAGAAGGAACAATATATTATTTCTGCTCTTTAGCTTTATTTCAGACCCTTTTGCAACACATACTGCTCACACAGTGTGTAAAACTGATAAAGTACCCCTCCCCCTGTAGTACTGCAGCACTGTTTATCTGCTTTATACTATATGTCAGCCCAACACTTTGGTTATACATTTGCTTTATTAGGTTATTAAACTGTAGACCTTTGTCTGATCTGATCATCTTTTCTGTTGCCTTTGCTGTCTATTTCTACTAGTAGTAGTTATTTGTACCCTCCTGTCTACTTTATTTGAACTGTATGTATACTATAACCCATCTGTTGGCTATACTTGATGTAACTAAGGTTTTTTATTTTTATCAGTGACATATATGCACAATTGCGATGTTTTATTATAATTACCAAATAGTGTTGCATGTGAACATTTTAACAATTATGTTTTAAATAATAAGTTTTTAGAAAAACTCAAGCCACTTGTCTGGCAGTCTTGTTTCTTATCTATCTGTTCAACATTTCCTGTAACTATTCATCCAGTCTAGGAAGGTCTGAGCTCACATTTCAGTTAACCCTTTTTAGCATTTTTCCTTTAGTCATCTGTTAGTAAAATGCTGTTATAAAACACTTAGTATTATATTTGTGATTTGCATAACTATGCAAACTAAACATTATTTTACAATTTGTTTACATATTTTTTAACTTTTGATTTCAGAATTTTTTTATTTATTTAACTGTTCTGACTTCATTTTACAAAGACTGTTTGACAAATACCATCTGTGATTTTATTTCTTTTTAAAATTCAGAACTTTAACTGTTTGGTGTGGTGTTACTATACAATTATAAAAAAATGTAAAAAAAATAAATAGCTATTAGCTTAACAAACACATTTATATATTTACATTATTTATATTTGCTGTTGTCTGCCAGTTATTCTTGTGTGTTGTAAACAAATGTACTCTAGATGAAAATAACATACATGCATGTCTGCCTTGTATCTGTATATCTTTATACAATCATGTCAGTTTTGTGACTTTAAATCATTATTCTTATTAACTATTTTTATTTAATTTGTATACATTAGAACTGTTTTGTTTACCTTTTGACTATGCTATGAGAATGGCAGTCATACGCTCTACTTTACTTTAGTACTGATAAATATATTGCTTTAACTGAATGGAAGTTTTAAACATTTGAGAATGATTTGTCAGATCCTATCATCCTACCATGTAAGCTTAGCCATTTTCGAAACACAAACATGTTATAAAATATATTTCTTTTGTACAGATCACCTGTAGTTTCCTACTCTTTCCCAATGTATGTAGGAAGTCAGTCTCTGTCAGTTCAGCTAATCTATTTTCTTCATCTTGTAACTGTTGTTTAAGAGTCTCCTCATGGTCTGCCTGATATGTCTCAGGAACCTGTTCTGCTGAATCTGAAACTCCTATGCACTTTTGAAAAAATGTTTGTATAACTTGTCTAAACTTCCTCAACTCATTGTGTCTCTTTTTTAGAAGTTTACGACATTTTTTTGTAACAAAATGTACTAGTGGTTCTATCAATAACTGATTTGACTCACATGTGGTGACAGGACATAACTGTTTAACATCTGAATATAATGGAAACACTTTAGCCTTAGTTAATTCTTTATCATGAACAGATCTGTCTTCACAGTCTATTGTTTTAACAACATTATGTAATACTTTTTTATGACATAATACACAAAATGCAGTTTTTGTTGAATCACACAATAAACATTTGTCATATTTCACATGGTTTTCTTTGAGATACCAGTTAAATATTGTAATACATTTGCATAATGCCTTACTATCAACCTGCCCTAATAAGGTTTTACATTTACTAATATGCTGTGTATACCAACATTGCAATTTACTATCCATACTGTCTAATTAAACATCCAAACTATCGAATAGCAACCATACTAAAAATGTGACGTGAAAAAGTCTTACCAGTGAGCAAGAAAACAGGTGATCAGGCTGTTGTTGCAGATGGCTGGAAATTTTTCAAAGTCACTTGAGAAGCTGGGAAAGCACAACAGGCAGTGGACTGTTGGGCTAGTGGATATCCCCCTTTTCTTTAGCGAAATTATGGCACTGCGACTGGAACTTCTGTCTCACTCCAGATGTAGACGTCTAAAAAACTTTACTACTGCAAGCTGCATAAACTGGAATACTTCTGTTCAGAATTGACATATACGTACAAATGTTAGTTACTGCAATTTAACTGAAGTAACCCTTTGCAGGGCTTACCATCACTCCCCCTGTGGTTGAATGCAGAGTGTAGGTTCAGATGCAGGCTAGCTTGCCATTGAAAAAATATATTTAGATCTCCTTACTGCTTGCTGCTTACTGCTTCTTGCTCTTGCTGTGGGATTTGAAGTCTTCTTAAGACACTCAGTCTTGCTGGCTGGAATCAAAGTCTGGTTATAATTGCATTCACAGTCTGTTGCATACAGAAACTTGCAGAATATACACTGATACAGCATCTGACTTTAAGAGCAGTAACCAATAACTTTTATAATAAACCAAACCGGACAAATGTTGCAGCTTAAAAGTACTGTTCCAACTTTACTTCTCATATAGTACAGATGATGTGAGAGATATAACATTTACCTCAGAACACCAAATGTGTCCCTACCATACCCCTAACAACTAGATTTAATACAGACGTTTTATACATATTTTAGTTAAACTCACACCCTCTAGGTTTTGGAAAGATACTGCCTTGATGACGCAAATGCTAACACATCTGTTCTTGTGCAAATGCTGATAAGTAAACTGTCTTCAAGAAAATGCCTTGTGGATTAGAAAAGCACATTTTTAAACTTTCTTAGAAAAGCATGTCCTGTTGTCCAGTGAAAGCAGATTACATTCTTGTCACGTCTGTAAGAAGTTCAGCTTTCTTGATGTTTGTGTAATACACTCATAAGTAAGTTCCTTATTTTTTTTAAGCCACAGTCATTTAGTATGGTTGCTGATCACATATTACTAAACTTTGTTTCTGTATTTAAGCAAGCCTTTTCTTTCAGCATATTTACAACAGAATTAATTTCAGCCTCATATTCATAATATCTAACAATGACCCTCTGTGAGACTCTTTCTCCAGTCATGCCTTCATCCAAGCACCATATGGTTCAAAGAAAATTTGTAATTCAGAAAAGGGTGCATATGGTTAAAACCTTAAACCATCAGACTGTTTTTCTCACTGTTGACAATCAAAGTGCTGTAGCTAAATGTAGTTTGGGACAAACTAAGTTGTCCCGGTCCCACAAACAAGGGTAAAGGAGTGGGGGGAAGGTACAGAGGTTAGGAATTAATGTGAGTATTTGTAGATAGGTAGGATAGTGGGATTGTGGTGGAGAAAAGGTTATAGGCTCATATGTAGTTACTAGGCTATTGGCCCTAGGGTCTATATAAGCCTAGCCAAAAAGGTACCCCAGCTTTTGCCACCCAGGAAAATTATTTTTCTCTGCCACTGTCGAGCAGAGCTAAAGAAGTGATCAACAGGGTGAATTTCCTATTTCTCATCCAATCATCAATATTTTTCTTGAAGAGTGCTAATGAGTAGCTTTGTTTGATATATATAGGTAGTTTGTTCCAGAGTATGGGAAGTCTCTGGGACAGGAAGCTATCCCTACAGCATGTTCTGTTTATTGTGGTGACAAGGTTTAGGTCCCTAGAGGGTGTAGCTCAGAGGGATTGGGATTTCTTTAAGTAGAGCATGTCCAACAGCTCTGTGTTTGACATAGGTTTGTATGTTAGGCAGAGATTGCCTCTGAGTAGATGATATGCAATGGAGTAAAGCTGGAGATTTTTGAGATGGTCTGCATAGGGCATCTGATTGAGGCTGGTAATCCTCTTTGTGAGGTATTTCTGCAGCCTTTCCAGTTGTTGTAGATGTCTTGTGAGGTACATACCAAAAGGGCCATTGTACTCTATAATGGGTCTAATGAGTGATGAGTAGAGGGGAACAATGACCTCTTTTTTCCCTGGATGAGAAACCTTTTGTGATGAGGTGTGCCACATAGAAGGATTTCCTGACTACTGTGGCGATGTGATTATCAAAGGAGAGACAACTGTTCACCTGTATCCCAAGGTTTCTTATCACACTTTCGGTGTTAAGTTTACTACTGCCTATGTGGTAGTTCATGGGTACAGAGTTTTTACCAAAGGGGATGATAATGCACTTTTTGTCATTGAGCTTGAGGCCATGGCTTTGACACCAGGCATCTGTCTCAGAGAGGCCCTTTTGTAGGATGTCCACATTGTTAGGAGTTTCGATTATGGCTCCTAGTTTACAGTCATCTGTGAACTTCATTAGCCAAAGACCTTCTGTGTTAGCCTGTACTTCAGAGAAGTAGATACCAAACAGGAGAGGGCCGAGGACTAAACCTTGTGGTACTTCCCTTATCACTGGTCTGAAGTCGGATTTGGAGTCTGCTACTTTCACAGTGTGGGTTCTGTCAGTGAGCCAGTTGGCAATCCGTCTTGTGACATAGGGATTTATACCTAGTTTAGTGAGTTTATCTATAATTCCAGAGTGGGGGATGGTGTTGAGAGCCTTGGCAAGATCTAGATAGGCTGTGTGAAACACCTTACCCTCATCTACGGCTTTGGTGACTGCTTCAAAGAAGACTATCAGGTTTAGGAGATATGATCTGCCTTTTACAAACCTGAACTGGGTGGAGTCCAGAGTTTGGAGATTACCAATGTCTTTGTTTATAAGTTCCATGATGATATGGTCCATGGCCTTGCAGACCTGGCTCGTCAGGCTAATGGGGTGGTAGTTCCCAGGGTCAGTGTTAGATCCCTCTTTGTGGAGTGGGATAACCGTCGCTGTGTGCTATTTAGTGGGCACAAAGCCTGAGGTGAGGCTATGACTGAGCATGGTACTTAGGTGGGGTGCCAGTTCGTTCTGTAGTCCATGTAGAAAGCAGCTTGGGATGTTGGCAGGTCCCATGGATGCTGTGTTCTTGGCTTTGGAGAGTGTGTTTTTTAACTGAGCAGCCATGATTACAGGAACTTTGCATTCTTCTGGTATAGAGATGGGCCCTTTAGGCAGTGGGGAGGTAAAGTTAGCACTGAATCTATCTGCCAGGATGTTGGCAATATCAGTTGGTTCTGTATATTTAGTGCCATTGTGCTGTAACTCAGAGCAGATCTGAGTGTTGCCATTGAGGTTCTTGACATAGCTATAGAATGCTTTGTGGTTGTCTTTAGAATGAGTGGTGATTTTGTTTTTGTAAGTAGCTTTGGAGGATTTTATGAGGGATCTCAGCTTCTTACTGAGGCTGACCAGGGAGCTCCTCCAATCATGGGATTTTACTCTTTTTTGCAACAGTTTCTTTCTTCTGTTGTAGAGCTTGTTTATGAAAGGGGACCACCAGATTGGCTTCATTTGTTTAGAGGATAGCATCTTGGTTCTCTTAGGGATAACACGATCCATACACTCATGTAAGTGCTTATAAAGTGCAATTGTGTAGGATTCAGCAGTTGTACCTCTATTGTCTGTCTGCATGGGTGTTGTGAAGTTTGCTACTTCTGTCTTAAGAAGCATGAAGTTGGCTTTGGAGAAATGTTTTACGGTAGTTTCCCTAATGGGGGTGGGATGTGCATGTCTAGGGTGAGTAGCTTGTGGTCAGATCTGACCAACAAGGAACTGACCTTTGGTGTGGAACACCGGTCACCCATGTTGGTAATGACCAGGTCTAGGATATTGCTGCCCCTAGTGGAGGTGTGGAAAAGTTGATCCAAGGTGTTGGAATTTATGAATTCCAGAAAACGTTGAGCAAAATAGTTGGTACATGAGTAGTTTTCCCAGTTAATGGTGGGGTAGTTGAAATCACCCATTATTAGGGTGTTGGGTTGTACCCTAATATTTTCCAGTTTATCAAGAAATGAGGAGTGGGAATCCTGGGGCATGGTGGAGGATCTGTAGCAAGCTACAATTTGGATTGCGGTCTTGCCCAGAGTTAGTTGCACTTGGATAATCTCGGATGCATTATGCTGAGCAACTAGCCTGGAGGTGTGGATATCCTTAATGAATATGGACATGCCTCAGTCTTTAGTGTTTTGGTCCAGGTTAGGTGACCGAAAGGTGTGGTATGAATTATAGCCTGGTAATGCAGGGGTGCTCTCTGTAGCCTTGAACCAGGTCTCTGACACTGCACACATGTCAATGTTCTCCATTTTAAAGCCTTAAAGCATCAGACTCTTTTTCTCACTGTTGACAATCAAAGTGCTGTAGCTAAATGTAGTTTGGTAGAGGTTAAAGGACATGATGTAGGGGAAGGCAGGACTTGTGACAGGATTAACTGATAGGGATTAAGGGAAGTAGGCACATTTGGCATGAGTTGGTGGTGCAGTAACAGCTAGCTCACGTCCAGATGACCTGTAGGTATTGTGGATGCAGGTAGGCCTTGGATGGTGGGGAGAGAAAGGGTTAGGTTAACTGAGTTAGTTCCCTCCTCTCCCTTTTGGTGTTTTCTCTTTTGGTAATTAATTTAATGTAGGGGATGGAGTTAGGGAATATAGGTTGGTGTCAGGACTTGCTGGCATGGAAGTGTGAAAGGGTTACTGAGAGGAGAGTGTGTGTGGGTGGGTAGTGTCTGTATGAGTGTGGTGTTCGGCTTACCTGGGTATTGGTGTGATTCTCCGAGGGTCCTGTAGGCATGGTGTTGTGATGGGTGTTTCCTGGTGTCCTGTAGTATCTCTAGTTGAGTGGTAGGGCCGGTCGGGTGGTTGAGGTATTTGTGGTGATCTGGTGTCCCTGAGGTTGCTTCCTGTCATCCTGGTGTCTCTGGGGGATTCGTCGGAGCCATCATTGTCTCGTTTCCTGGTTGGGCCATGCAGTCGGGTAGCAGCCATTTGGGTTGGCCTGGTAATCCAATAAAAAAAATAAATAAATAAATAAAAAAGTGTTCATCCTGGTGGCTGTGATAGGCTGTGGGGGTCCATCGCTTTAATCTGGTCACGGTAGCATTGGGGGCAGTGGGCGGAGGATCCTCTCATGCTTCCTAGTGGATTTGTGGGCTTCTGTGGCTTTTCTCCTGTCTCCAGTGTCAGTTTTGGTGGTTTTCGTGCATGCTCACGGATGGTCACGGCTGTTAGGTGAAGGGTTGATGACCCTGCTGGCTTTCCTCGTTGGTGGTAGTGGTTGAGAATCCTTTCATTCTCCCTTGTGGGTTCGAGGGTAGCCACTGCCATTTTTGCGGCCATTTGGTCCGGGTGCCAGTTCGCACATGCGCACTGGTGGTATCGGCCATTACCTCTAGTGGAGATAAGGATTTGTGGTTCAGAGGAAAGAGGTAAGGGTTACAGGTTCATTGGAGGTTGAATGGTGCTGGTAACTGTGTGGCTTCAATGAAGGTAGATGAAAGACAGATGTAAAAAGTTTTTTTTTTCAGGTGGTGATATAACAGTGATATGAAAGGGGTTGGTAGCTGTAGGGAAGTGTGTGGCTGAAGGTGTTTGGCTGAATGGGTGTGCAGCTGAAGGGGAAGTGTGTGCCAGGCAGGGGCATATTTTAATTTATGGGGAAGGTATAAGTGCATTAGTTAGTGGTCAGAGTGTATGCTTAGCAGGTAAGTTATGCAAGGGGTGGTTCTTGGCTGCAGAGTGTAGGTAAGTAGGGGAGTTGGTAGAGAGAGGATGGGCGTAGGGCAAGGCAACATTATAGGGGTTGGGGGGGTATGGCAGTTGGATTTTTGGAACAGCTTTAACATTGTGTTTCTTTCTTACAGATGGCTAATTTACCAGAACTACGTCAGCAATAGCAAGCTATTGTGGCCCAAGTGGAATTGTTGTTGCAGGAGGCAGCAATGTCCAAGGTGGTACAGGAACCAGAATAGACTCCGGGTCAGAAGAGGTGGTGCACTGCAGTGAGAACCCCAGCTTGAGGGAAAAAAAAACAGGCATCGGAGCAGGTGGTTGCAGTGGACACACCAGTTCCCAGTACATTTCAAGATGAAGGTGCAGGTAATGGTTTTACTATGGCAGTATTGTCTGGGGAGCTAGGGGTTGAGGACTGTGGTGGGCGGAGGGATGATCAAGACTTGTTAGTTGTGGACCTTGGGGGAGGTTTGCAAGTGATAGAGGATGCTCAGAGGCAGCTGGCACAGGATGCCAGGTACCCTGTCGAAGATGCGATGGGCATGGCTGTTGGTTCTGGGGACAGTTCAGTTTTGGACTTGGAGGTAGGCTCTGACTTTGGGCTGCAGCCTGGGGACTGGTTGGCTACCCAATCTTTGGGACAGGGGACAGGAGTGGTTGTCCTGACTTCCCACATTCCGAGGTTGGTCAAAGAAAAATTTAGAAAGGAGAGCATGTGGATTTGTTTGAACTGATTGATGTGGAAGGGGTCCAATGGCTAGTGGAAGTGGAGTCTTCTAAGAGCCAAGGACTTTTTGGCAGCTTTAGCGACACTGGGAAGAAAGAGGTTAGGTAAGCTTCGCCCTAGGACATGGGATAATTGGGTGGTTGGCTTTATTTACTTTATGGCAGTGCAGCTGGAGAAGGACGAGTCTTTGCATTGCTGCTTCTAGGACATTTCCTTACCATTTGTGAGGTGCAACAGTTAAGGCCACATCTATATTACATTATCGTAAGATTAAAATAGCAAATGCTATTTCATTGTACCGATCATGTCTAAACCACAAAATATCGAACACAAGGAAGAGCAAATTTTTCCCCAGGGAAAAAAATTGCTGCTCCGCAAAAAAAAAATAAAAAAATACAAACACTTAAACATAAAGATTAGTGGGGGACTTCACCCACCATACCCCCCAATGTGGGGGGCTATGCCCCCCCCACACCCCTACTTAAATATACCAACTCTGAGATCACACCATAGTGGAGGAAATGTCAAAGTCCCAAAGATTGCCCACAGAATTTTTTCCCTGAGAAAAAAATTGATGTTCTGTGTCTTTGCTATTTTGCCATTTCGACAGTATCGGATAGACTAAATAGCTTTCGCTATTTAGTCCATTCTATATGCTAATGTAGACCCTTAAGGCCAGGTAATGTGTGGCTTTTGTATGATCAATGTTTCTGCAATTGGAAGGCTGTGGACCAGTCACTATGTTGGGAAGTGCGTCATCCAGATATATGGTTAGCTACGATGATGGATAGTTATGGTGGCTTTAACAGAAGGGTGAGTGGGGCATAAACAGCGGGTGTGTGTTGGTCTTTTAATAGTGGTTCCTGTTCATGGGTGGGGTGCAAATTTGCACATATTTGCTCAAGATGTGGAGGGAGTCATTTGGCTATTTGCTGTGGTCAGTAAGACCTGTTCACGTGGAACTCCAATGTTGTGGGTCGTGAGGGTGGATTTGGTGGGCAAAGCTTTTCACAGGGCTTTCAACCGGTCCAGGGTAGGGGTAATTTTCCAAGGGACTTGGGTTCTTTAAAGGTAATAGAGGAAGGGGCGCCATTCCCATTTAAGGTGGAGGTCCTCCGGGGTATGCTTTGCCAGTTTCCAGGTCTTGCCAACAAAAATTAGATAATACAGGGATTTCAGGGGCAGTTTCCTATAAAGACCACCATGGGAGGGGGTGGGGGGTTGCAAGAATCTGCGATCTGTTCAAGGTAAAGAGGGCATCCTGGAGGTTTTAGTGGAGAAGGAGTGTCGGGCGGGGCATTTAGTGGGTCCTTTTGACAGTCCGCCTTTCAGTATTTACAAGGTGTCGCCTTTGGGGTTAGTGCCGAAGAAACAGGCTGGGGAATTCAGATTGACACATCACTTGTCATATCCGGAAGGGAGTTCAGTAAATGATTTTATTGCAGATGAGGAGGTTAGGGTGCATTATGCTTCCTTAGATGATGTGGTGAAAGTGATTAGGGAATTTCGGGAGCCATTGCTGGTTAAGGTTGACATTGAGTCGGCTTTTCGCTTGTTGCCCATTAGGAGTGAGGATTGGTCACTACTGAGGATGCAGGTAGGTGATAAGTACTACTTTGATAAAGCTATGCCTATGGGTTGTTCAGTGGTATGTGCTACTTTTGAGAAGTTCAGTACAGTACTGCATTGGATTTGTCAGCAGAGAGTGGGAACTCAAAAGGCAGTGCATTATTTAGATGATTTTCTGTTGGTGGGCAAAGGAAGTATAGGAGGACAGGATGGGTTGAGGGAGTTTACAAGTATGTGTGAGGAGTTAGGGGTACCATTGGCTCAGCATAAGATGGAGGGTCTGGCAAAAGCCTTAGAATTTCTGGGACTAGCGGTTGATGTGGAGCAGGGACTGTTTTGCCTACCCGAGTGTAAAATAGCGAGGCTTAGGTTGGCTGTACGTTTGGTGTTGAGCAAGGATAAGATTCGGATTCGTTCAGTCATGGAGTTGTTTGGGCTTTTGAATTTTGCCTGTTGAGCTGTGCACCCAGGACAAGCCTTTTGTAGGTCAGTGGCTTATATGTTGAAAGGGGGTCAGAGTAAACACCATTGGGTTAGGGTGACCCAACTGGTGTGAGAGGACTTGGTGTTATGGGATGTTTTTTTGCAACAATTTAATGGGATATCTTTTTGGCAGTCAAACTGGGTGGGGCAGGAGGAACTTCAGTTATTTACGGATGCAGCTGGGGGTGCTAGTATGGGAGCCTATTTCAGGGGTCGGTGTTTGCGGCTAAATGGCCACGAGATTGGAAGGAGATATGGAGGCATGATGTGGCTTTTCTAGAGTTGATGCCTATATTGGCAGCTTCTGTTGTGTGGAAGGAACATTTGAGGGACAAACGTGCAGTTTTTCACTCTGACAATATGGCTGTAGTGAGGGTATCACAGAAGACGGCTAGGTCAGGTTTGTTATTGTTGGTATTATGTAAATTGGTTTTGCAGAGCCTCTTAATAAATTTTTCTTTTACAGGAGTGCATGTGCCTGAAGTAAAGAATGAGATTGCTGATAGCTTGTCCCGATTTCAGTTTTGCAGGTTTCGAGGGTTGGCTCCACGGGCGAAGTAAGTGACAGAAACCGTGACAGAGGAGGTGTGGAATCTTGGGTCGATGTAGCCAGGCAGTTGGCACAGCATTCCTGGGGCCCTTCTATGAGGAAGGCATATGGTAGGGCTATTTATGATTTTAATCAGTTTATTTTGCAGCTGCCAGAAGAGGAGGGGGAAATGGTCGGAGGAATTACTATTGTGATATGTAGCTTGTGCTTGGGGGTTAGGTAAGGCTTTGCAGACAGTCAAGATGGATTTGGCTGCAATTAGCATTTTCACTAAGGTAGCAGGGTTGCAAGACTTCACTAAGTCTTGGTCATTAGGGTGAATGTTGAGGGGTTGGGGAGAGTGGTGGTGGAACTTAGGGACATTTGATGGCCACCTACGAGGGTTATATTGAAAGTTTTGTTGAGAGGGTTAGGTTTGTTACAAGGGGAGGGTCTTTGGATTACTTAATGTGGGGCATGTTATGTACATGGTTACATTTTGGCACTTTCCATATTTCGGAGTTGTTAGGCTCTTTATGTTGGAAGGATGTTATCATAGGTGAGGGAGAGGTTACTATTGCAATAAGGAAGAGTAAGACAGATCAATTGGGTAGGGGATGTTTGGTGGTGATTAAACCTGACAGGAATCCTAGCCTTTGCCCAGTAACGTGGGCTAAAGAATTCATGAGGAGATGGAAGGAGAGTGTGGATCAGTTAATTTTTTGTTCAATGAACAGGAAAGTGGTGTTGAGTAGTAGATTCATATGTTTGGTGAGGAGGGTTTTATGTTGCATGGGATTTCCGGTGGAAAGGTTTGCAACTCACTCATTTAGGATCGGTAGGGCTTCAGATTTAGCTAGACAGGGTAGTTCCATTGAAGTGATTAAGAGATTGGAGAGGTGGTCTTCAAATGCATTTTTATTATATATTAGATAAAGTTGTTGCCTGATTATTAATTTTCTTTTCTTTTCTTTTAGGGAAGCATATTATCATCTTGGGTCATTCGTATATCCACTGGGCAGAGAAGTGTGCTTTAGTTAGGGATGATGGGAAAATTTTAGGTTTATCACATTTAGGGCGGTCAGTGACTTTGCATGGGGTTAGGGGTCTTAGGTGGGATAGGTTGTTGCATGAATTTGAGAAGGCTAAATTGAAGGTGGGGTGTCCTTGTATATTAGTCATTCATTTGGGGGGCAATGACTTGGACATTCTTTCCAAAAAGCGGTTAGTGGATGTTATTCTTCAGGACTTGATGAGATTACAGGCGTTGTACCCGGGAATATAAATTGTGTGGTTAGAGTTGGTTCCTCATTTGTGTTGGAGGGGTGCTTATAGTTATAGGCTGATTGAAAGGGTCAGAAGGTTCATCAGTCAAAGACTGGATAGGCAGTTAAGAATTTTGTGGATGCATACCATTGATCATAGAGATTTTGGGGATGGAGAGGAGTCTTGGTACTGAATGGATGGAGTACATCTTAATGAGGTAGGATTGGATCTGCTTAATTTGCATTTGAAGCTCTTTTTAGAGGGTATTGCTGTGGCTAGGGTTTAGGAGGGGGAACAGCCTGGGGACCAGGCTGGAGGCAGAGAAGAGGGACAGGATTGTCATCTTCTGTTACCCCTCTAAAGAAGGTGGTTATTGGTTAATGGTTTGGTCTGGAGGTGTAGTGAGCAGGTATGCTGCCTCTTTAAGTGCTGAGTGAGTAGGTACACTGCTCCAGTGGAGGAGGTATCAGGGTGAGTAGTTACGCTGCCCTGAGGTAAATTCGTCCAGGGTGAGTAGTGACACTGCCCTGAGATTGTTGCTGAGGAAGATAATTAATGTTGTTTTTGTGTGCATAAGTTCATTGTACAATAGTGTTTAATAAAGGTCATCAAATGGCTTGATGTGTTTGGTGTGGTTTATTTAAAGGGGGGCCGGGACAACTTAAGTTTTTGTTGAGTTGTGTTAAAAAAACTATAGGCACCCACCACCCAGACAGAGTAAGAGAGTAAGGAAAAGTAGATTAATGTTCCACCCATCCTTACCATTGCCGGGATGTCTTTGTTTTTTTTTCCACAAAAAGGTGTGGGCAAATGGACTAAAAAAAATGAGAAAGGATTAGATATTCTAGTTCAGCAGTATATATATAAAGCAGCAACATTATTTACCTGACAATATATTCCTGCTTAGAAAATATAGATATTAGTAGATACATTCTGCAGCCAACAGCTGTGTTAACAGGTCTTTCAGACAGGTTACAGTTAATCTGATCAACAATATGGCGAGATAATTAGTACAAACCCAATGTCAACTCTTAGACTAGTTTACTCCATGAAGAAATGATCCCAGAAAACAAGTAATGGAACACATGAATTAGAAACGTTAAATATAAGTCAGCCTTCTGCCACACTCTTGTCAGTCCTGATAAGTCTTTCCAAATTCAAGCAATGTTCATCTGCTGAGTCAAAGGACCCGGAAATGATCTTGGACCATGACTTCTCCCTTGCGGGCCTTGGTCTGCCATCATTACACTCAAAGGACAATACTTTGACTGCATGCTTTTTGCACCTGATTCTTTCCCTCTTGCTGAAATTTTGGGACATGCAGGACTTTAGAGTGGTTCTTTTCATCTTGCTGTTTCCCCGAGGAACTGTATCCAGCCTCTTCTGCTGGATTGAGCTGCATTAGTTTTCTGAGACCCTTCTGGTCTTGTCAGTGATTCTGAAGGCAGAGGTGATTGAGCTTGGTGTGACTGCTGATTAGTTTCCTGTCTAAAATATTGGACCGTGACTAGGATGGAGATTTATGAGGACAAAAGGGACATTGGCTGTTTTTACTCTTCACCTTTTCCGACTCCATTTCTCTATATGTCCAGTGACTTTCCTCCTCTTCCTCTTCCAGGGTCCTCAGTTGATCCTGAACACAATTTGTAAACTCTACAGCCTTCTTAGCATCCCATAGAAAAAAAAACTTTTTTCCCTTGTTTTCTTCTATTAGCACTGTTGTTCATACTAAGAATGTTTTGCAGTCAAAAAGCAACAAGACCTTTTTGTAATCCATCATTTTCTGTTTCAGGCCATACAATCATTGTGAATAATCAAGGAGAGGATATAACATGGTCTTCCCCAACAAATCCTTTGTTGCTTCCTACTATGTTGAATAAGCCAGTCCTGAGTTCTAGCAGACTGGAGCACAATTAAAACACGTCTAGGTGGCCCTTCACCATTACTTTGTGGACTTGCCCTTTGAATACATCCTACTGAACCATTGAAGGACGTTGAAATACCTTTCTTAACAGATGCTCAAAAATGGATTTCAGCTCCTTATTGGCAAGAGTCACTGAGATGCCTTTAACATAGAGATTTATCAATGTGATCGACACTCTCTTTTTGTCTAGCCAATACATCTGGTAAATAGATTTGTCCTGCAAATTTTTACATGTGATTTAAGCTCTTATACATCTTTTTCCAGATGCGATATACATGGTTGTTGTTGCTGTTTTGTGGTACAGGCCTCTACTTCAGATGCTACAAGGGTAAGCTGTTAAAATAGAAAAAGTTAACGTTCATTGAACAACACATTTTTATATTCCTCACATACCACGTCTGTCACTTCACTTTCTGCCTTCCCTGAATCCATCATAAAAATTAACGTATGCGCCAAGATTCACAGCAATAAAACTAGACTTAAATTCAAGGTGAGAAGAAGGGAAAGATTTGTGCCAGACACATCGTTTAGAAAGATTTTAGTCTTAATTTTAACAAGGTAACCAAATGTGAACCACTCTTGTACTGCCCCCTTTGCAGATTATGTAATAAGGATTTGTAACCATGGAAATGTTCTTTCCTACTATCTCTGCAGCCACCTTGGTGAATTTGGGCATCCAGAGGCAATGTAGCAATTGTCTCATGTATACTGACATCCACCCAATTCTTAAACAAAGTGATACATTAGTTAGCAGATCTAATTACACAATGTCTCTGGAAGAAAGGCTCTAAATTACCAATACAAAATTCATCAAGCCAGCTGTCAGTGACACACACAAACACACTACACCCACTATAACTAGCATGGGCCAGGCATATCAACCCACATATGCTGAGGCTCTCACATGTAATCTTCCAAAACCTCAAGGCCTCCAAGACATCATATGGAAAACAAGTATCCTCAGCAACTTCTAGAACACTCTGCTAAGACAACATGCACCAAGATACGTACAGCATCATTACAAGGTATCTCAGCCTCTAAGCCCATGAGACAAACCACCACACAACATAAAACAACACAATATTTTAGTCATAGGAGACTATTGTAAGACAAACAGATGTCTCACTCACCAGGCTGAGTCAGGAGAGAGTCATGGTTAGTTACATGTCAAGGGCCAGGATCCACCATGTCAGCCATGAATTCCAGTTATTGCTCCTCAAGTACCAGTATGACTCCATCATAGTCCATGTGGGTGTAAATGGCCTGAACTGTACCACCCTAGACTATATGAAAAGAGACATCCTAGAGCTATTATACTAGGCATCCCAGGTCAGTATGAGCCCAGCATTGATCAGCATTCTACCTTCTCTAAGGATGATACCACAGTACCAACAGAAGCTAATTGACTTTAATAATTAGCTTACTTTTTGGTGGTGCCAACCTGAGAAACATACCAATATAATTAAACCAACTCAGAATAATCTGAAGGTGTTACTGCTTAATGTCAGGAGTCTAACAGGAAACTCCACTCCCAACAAACCCTCCTCTTCTTGGAGAATATAGACATCTATGCAGTTACTGAGACTTGTTTTAAAGACATACAGGGCAAACTTGCAGTTGAAGACTATAATGCCTTCCCCACATTTAGACCAGCTACTGCACAGGTAGGGTCTACAGATGGAGGAGTCTCAACTTACATCAAATGTGAATACACCTCAAGGCTGGTGAAAGAATATTACACATTTGAACTTCTCCATGTCCGACTTACTATAAGTAAAGTCCCATAAACATATTATTGTAAGCCATAGGTCCACATCCATGACTCAGGAAGCTCATACCACATACTTGAATGTACTAGAGGCACTCTCCACTAAAAACAACACAATATTCATGGGCAACTTTAACTACCCCACCATTAACTAGGAACCTTACACGACCTCAAACTTGCATGCCCAAAGATTCCTTGACTTTGTTAACACAACACTATTGAACTACTAGTCTGCATGCCCACCAAGGCACATATATCCTTGACCTGGTCCTCACAAATATGGGGGAATGATGCACTCCACACAGTGTAAAATCCTCACTAGTCTGGTCGGACTCCTTTGAAACATATATTAAACACAGGACCCCAGCTAACACTGGTACATTTAAAAACTATTCCAAGGCTTTCTACATCCTACTAAGAGACAGTCAAGCAAAATTTCAAGGTCCCCTATACCCTGAAAACACAGCTACCTATGCAGAATTTTTCACATAAACCCTCTACAATCATTATATAAATAGCTACATACAGGCAGCTGTATCTATAGTAGCTGAACTAAATACAGGACAAGCTCCAAAAACAAGCCATCATCGTGAAATCCTAATATAAATAGTTTGCATAACAAAAGAAAGAAAATAATGACTAAAAACAGGAAGTGTGTTATCCAGCAAGGTAAAAACTTCTTCATCAGTTAGAACAAGCAACCCGGGGGAGTAATCAAGTCCACAAAAGCTAAATTTGAGATAAAGATAGCTTCCCAAGCTAAGGACAACCATTAGGCTGTCTTCAATTATGTCTGTAACCTTAAAGATGTGCCAAACTAATGGTGAAAGGAAGAACCTATACAGAGCCAGGACACCTGGGGTCTGAATGAAGAGATGATAAAATCAGCAAAAGGAAAGAAGTATTGCTGGACCTGAATTCATCCTCAGGTCTTGGTGAGTACCTTCATGAGGTGGACCCTGTTTTTCACAAAATCTCACCAAGATGACACTGATATATAGACTATATTTTATATAGCATATGTCATGGACAGAAGTAAGTTAAAAAATCAAGAAGCTAACTGGGTTCACAAGTCCCAGGATAAAAAAAGTGCCCAATCCTGGTAGGTGCACTGGTACCAGGACTGGAAAAAAAGACACTGTAGAATCCTCAAGACATGGAAATATTCCCACAGTGGTGCTAGGCCAGGCCCAGGGAGAGGATAGCCCCTCCCCCTGTTGTAGAATGAAGTAGCAGCCCACAAAAATCACAAAAACTGATAGGCCAAAAAACAGCCATACAGATCACAGAGTGGACTATTGAGAATAAGAAAGAAATTATGCATTGTTACTATTTTGCAAGAAGCCCAGAATTTCCAGACAAGAGATATATGAAAAGATTAAGAGAGAAATTAGAGGAAAGAAAAATACTTCCACAAGAAAAACTGTCAGAAGCTTTAAATAAAAAGTTATGTTCATTAGTACAACAGATCTGTAAAAACACTATATAGACAAAGAAATATTGTGCCATTTGGAAAAAGAAGCAGCTGAGGAAGTGTGAAAATTTAAAGAACAAAATTTAGAGAAGTTTGAAGGGTATAAAAAAGAAATATGGACATGGGAAAGAAAGAGACATCTGATGTGGTACAATATTTACACAAAGGAGAAAGCCAAATTAATCAACACAAAAAAGGCAGCCCCAAAGATATTCAAAGAGAAATACAGGCAAAGGCATCCACATATGGAAAATTTCACAATACAAAAATAAGATCACAAAGAGGTAATGTAGAACAGAAGATAGTCAAGTAGAAGTAAAAAAAAAAGCTGAAGTTATGGAATATTTGCCAAGTGAAGGATTCAGTGTAGAAAGTGTAACACAGGTCATATCATAGCATGATGGAACAGCTAGTCCCCAAAGTAAGGGGAAACAAGAGGAGCAGGAGACATCTGAAGAAAGAAATATGGACACGAGAAAGAAAAAGTGATCTAATATGGTGCAATATTTATGCAAAGGAGAAAGCAAAACTAATCAGTGCAAAAAGAGCAGCACCAAAGATACCTGAAAAGAAAAACAGACAAAGACATCCAGATACGGAAATTTTTACAATATAAAAAATAAGATAAAAAAGAAAAGAGAAGTTAAAGAAATAGAAAGTGAGGTTATGTTTTACCTGCAAAGTGAAGGATTTAGGGTAGAAAATTTAACTCTGATAACAACACAACAGGATAGAGCAATGGACACCCAAATGAAGGAGAAATCAGTGGAACAGGAAGCATCTAATCAGTTGACATATGAAGATACTTTGGAGCCTCCCATAGGAAAGCAGTCCAAAGGTTCAGTTGGAGCTATACAGCAAGGCAAAAAGCAGGAAACTGTGGCAACTCTGACACAGTCAATGCCATGGAGTGTTAGGTCAGTGAGTTCCCATACGAAAGAGCAACGTATGACATGGGGTGAAACTGAAGAGAACTTGGCACAGGAAGAAGCTCTGGAACTTTCTAAAGAATGCTGCAGGAAATGATGAACAAAAATTGCACCCTCAGTTTAGAAGAAAATGATCTAAGAGAAAAGTTACTTGATTTAATAGTGATAGATAGACATATTAAGATCAATGAAAGAAATAGACTGCAGAAGGTCAATAAAACCCAAAAAGTTAGAAGTTTGATAGAACAAATGTACACAGTAATTAGGATTGTCAGTAGAGATTCTTGCGCTATAACAGAAGCGAATCAGATACATTACTGTGCAGCCAAATTAATAATAGATGATGTCCTACCACAAGAACACAGGGTAGTGAGGGAAAGGATGGGAAGAAATCGAATGCCATCATGGAAGTATCAAATAGAGAAAACTATAAAGCAATTAAGACAAGAAGTGTCACTGTTAGAAGAGTATAGAAGAGGGAAGAGATCAACAAAAATACTCACAAAGATAGTCGTGATAAAAAGCAATGCACAGTATGATAACAGATCAGGATTTATCATGCACTATTGCAAATAATATACTGAAATATCAGCACAGATAAATATGAAGGAAAAGTACAAAATACACAATTTATTGATGATCCAAAAAGTTTTATAGAGAATTGGGAAACAAGGTAAAAGGAATTGAAAGACCACGAAAAAAAGAAGAAATAGATACATTTTGGGGAAATATTTATGAAGAGCCTGTGAAACATAACAAAGATCGAAAATGGTTTGAATAAGTAAAAGAAAGAATAAGAAGTTCAAAATTAGAGGATAAGAAATGGAATGAAGCAACAGCCAGAGAGAGTGAAACAAAGTTAAGAAAATCCTCTAATTGGAACCCCCCAGGCCCAGATGCAATACCTACCTTTTGGTTAAAAGTATTAACATCTTTGCATGAACAGTTAGCCATGAGTAAGAACTATTTATATGCGCACCCCAAACAGACACCAGCATGGCTAACAACATGAAAAACAATGCTCCTACTTAACAGTGAACCTGCAAACTACCCTAAAAATTATAGACCAATAACTTGCCTTCTGACGATAGATAAACTATACACTGGAACTGATGCCGGCAGAGATTATAGTCATTTAGAAGAAAACTCAATTATGGCAATAGAACAAAAGAAATTTATATGGAACAAAGGATCATTTGTTGTTAAAAAGAGTCATAGTGGAGAACTGTAAAAAGGGAAGAATCTAAGTATGGCATGGATAGACTACAAAAAAGCATTTGACAGTATTCATGGATAAAAGAGTGCTTAAAAATGTGTAAGATACACCCTACATGGCTAAACTAGATCACAGTGACCATGAAACAGTGGCAAACCACTTTGCAGTTAAGCCGTAATAAAGGACAAATTATTATTCCAGGGATAAAAATCAAAAGGGGGATATTCCAGGATGACTCTCTGTCACCGCTGCTCTTTTATTTTGCCCTTAACCCATTAAGTTGTCTGCTTACCAAATTAGGTCATGGCTATAATTTGGCTACCAGAAAGCAACAAAGTGTAAAAACTTCTCATCTTCTATTTGTCAATGATTTGAAACTGTATAGCTCATCAGATGAGGAATTGTAAGCACAACTGCAAGTAGTGGAAACTTTTTCAGATGATGTAATTTGGTCTTGATAAATGTACAAAAGCAACCTTTAAAGCAGGAAAGCTGCAGCAACAAGAAAACACCCATTTGGGAAAAGAATGTGATATAAAAGAACTTCAGCAAGAGGGAGTGGGGTCTATATCAGCTTATTGAAAGCTGATAATATCGAACGCTAGTTGATCAATGACAAAAGGTCGAACAACCAAAACAGCAAAGACATGGAACAGCGATTTTTTTCTCAGGGAAAAAAATCTCTGGGCCATTGTCAGGAGTTTGCTATTTCCTCTACTGTGGTGTGATCTTGGAGTTGGTATATTTAAGTAGGGGTGTGTGGGGGCACATCCCCCCCACATCAGGGGGTATGGGGCAAAGCCCCCCACTTTATGTTGTGTTTTATTTATTTATTTTTTTTGCAGAACAGAGATTTTTTCCCCTGGGGAAAGAAATTGCTGTTCCGTGTCTTTGCTATTTTGGTTGTTCGACCTTTTGTGGTTGATCAACTAGCATTCAATATTATCAGCTTTTGATAAGCTGATATCGACCCTTGGGAGTGTACAGATATTTGGAAAATGATGAAGAACCAACAATAAAACATGAACAAATGTGAATAAGACTCAGTAAGGATATTTTAGAAGACTTAAATTAATCCCGAAAACAGTGCTGACATCTAGGAACAAAGTTCAAGCTATAAACCAATTTGCTCTTTCTGTCCTAACTTACAGTTTTGGAGTGATTGACTGGGCCCAAAAGATCATTAAGTAGATTATACAGGAAAACAAGAAGGATGCTTCATGCTCAAATGATTTATAAAAATCAGTGCATACCACAATTATATATTTCCCATTCTGAAGGAGGTATGGGCCTCCTTGCAATTGGACCAGAAATTGATTATATGTATAGATCTGCAATCATGGGACTGCATACATATCTGCTGACCTCACAAGAGCTCAAACATAGTGAAAGTTTTGATATATGAGGAGAATAAATCTAAACTGACTTCCCTTTTTAGTCTAGCACAAGCATACCGGTGTCAAGTGGGAATGGAAATCAAACCAGAAGAAGATAAAAATCAGGCAACAACTGAATGTGCCAAAAAAACAAATGAAAGAATATAAGGTGAAGGATCAGATGAGAAGGAAAGAAATGTGGAAAATGCATAAATATAGTTGCAAGTGTAGAAATCTCCTGGAACAACTCATACTGATCAGGATCAAATGCAGGAATGGTTAAGGAGAGGTGAATTCAAACCAAAAGATGAAAGGTTGATATTGGTGGGCCAAGATAGTGGACTATGTACACATTGGTTTACAAAGTCCATTGAACATATGAGAGAAACAGACAAATGTAGGTTTTGTAAAACAGAAATGGAAACAGTCACACACCATGTTGTTGGTTGTGACACACTAATGAGAGAAGGACTGTATACTAAAAGGCATAATAATGTGGCAAGACTGTTACACTGGGGATTGTGCAAACATTATAATACTGAAGTAGCTGAAAAACACTGAAAACAGAAGCCACAAAGCATCATAGAAAATGATGAAGGCTACATCACATGGAATCAGCCATTACTAACAGTTCAAAAGATAGATGCGAGAAAACCAGATATAGTGATCCATGAAAAGAAGACAAAAGTAGCATTGATCATTGAAATCGCTACACCCAGTGACTACAGAGCCTTGCGTAAGTCATACAATATCACGATTTGCAGGCTAAAACAACAGTAATGTGGAAGAAAGATACCTAGACAGTTTCAATAGTGGTAGGAGCAACGTATCTTATAAAAATGAGTCTACAATTGTATTTAGATATGTTACTGATACATGTAACTCCATTCGAATCTCAGAAGGAGTCATTACTGGGCATATTGCTGGTACTGCAAAGAGCACTTCTGGCTGACATCAAAGATTGAAACAATACTAATTTCATGAACTTTAATCATACTTTGACTTAGGAATGGGGTCCATTCCCATCATGGTATTAAAACACAAAAAGATTTGGAGAAATTAAAAAAAGTCAGAAGTTACAACAAAATTTCTGGTCATTAAATTTAGCCAAATTTTTATCCCAATATCACCCTTAGTCACCCCCTAAGGAAATACCCTCAACCATTTCGCCACCAACTATCACTAGGGAATAGATGCTCACTGCCCTCTCTAAGGCCTCAGTGAGCCATGGAAATATCCCAGGATGCCTCCTGAATACCATGAATCATGACCTTTCAGGCCCTCTATAATTTTTATTTAACCACAGCCTCCAGTCAGCCTTCATGCCAAATGAAAGGAGGACTGCAACAGTTATCTTGCAACATGAGGGGCTGCCATGGGCACAGGGAGCTACAGACCCATAAGTCTGACTAGTCTCATATGCAAGGCCATAGCTAGAATTATCATAGATCTGATAAATAATGACATATAAAACCTAAAGACAATAGACTCTGGATTTTGTTAAAAGCAGGTCATGCCTACTTAACCTGATGGACTTCTTCGAAAAGCCAGATGGACAGAGCTTTTTCTATCACAAATTGTCTAAAGCTACAGACAAGGCAAACTGTACACACTGTTTACCTCAGCCTGGCCAAGGTGATTGACACAGTACCTCACTTGGGCATTGTATATAAACTTACAAAATTAGGCATAGACCCATATGTCTCCCAATGGATAGCCAGCTGTCTCACTAATAGGACACAAGAAGCTTGGGCAGGCTTAAAATGGCTCTTGGGCTGTTAGCCTTGTAATCAGCTGTGAACCTATCACAAGCTGAATGATCAGAAATATTAGGTGAATTAATTTCTTTATGTGCTACATTTGAAATATGATATTGCACTTCTTATTTTTATATTAATGTTTCAATAGGTTTTGTCCTAGTGGCTTTTCTTCATACCATGAATATGTGAATGTGCATACAACACTCATTTCTGTGACATTTTACTGCACTACTTTAAAAGTATCTTCAGGTATGCTATTGCACTCTCCTCCTATGCTTAAATTCAAATTTTCATTTATTAATTATCACCGTATCTTCTTATTGATAATATTTGCCCTACTGTTTCACTGTTTCTGATGCATTTTCAAGCTTCACTTTATCAGCTTTTTATACTATAACTGTGGCCACAAACACTCATTTTCATGTTTCTGTTTAACAGCATGATTATTATTTTGAATGACTTTGTCTTCCATTTTACATATCTTTAAAATACTTATTTTTACCACAGCTTATACAAAACGAATTTAAATAGAATGCTTGTGTCATGCTTATAACTGCTTCCAGTACACTTACACTGAATTTCAACTGTATCATACTTCGTGTACCATTTACTGCTCTCTTTCTCACCTTTATTACATTCATAACATATTCTCACTTTACTTCACAATTTCATCTTTTGACTCACATTTTACTACTGACACTTCCATTTCTGCATTTAACTTTTTTTTCTATGTCCTTGTAACTTCTCTTGGTTTTCATACCTCTGCATCTTCTGATTAGATCAGTACTGCTTCATTTAATATTTTATCTCCAATTTAATCATTTCTTATATCACAAATTATTGTGTCTATTATTAATGAGTCATCCAGCTCACCACATTCATAGTCTTTAGCTTAATTCTTTAACTCAATAATATAAGCCTCTTTGTAGGACCTTGTGCTCCTGTAAAGAAAAAATAAATTGAAAGTTCTTTCTAGCCTTGCAACAATTCTTGAACTTATACCTATTTGCCGCTGTTCTGTCTTTTTCACTTCTATGATAGTACAATCTGTTTTTTCCTAGTGACCCGTGTAAACGAGACACACTGTGTTTTATTAGTCTTCTTGGTTTGTCTCATTAGCAGTGAGGATTAAATCAGATTTCTGAAACTACATTTCTGCTGTACTGTCTTGTTATGATTTTTTTTTGTGGTTACAGGTAAATCAACTTTCTAAATGCAAATCACACCTGTACTTCTAAACACATGAATTATCAAAAAAGATATATTCCTTCACTTTTGTCATCATTTAACTCATAGGTGTTTAAGTCACCAACTAGAGGATGCCACCTGCTCCAAAACTACTCAAGTATAACACATCTAAAACCTAATCTTGAAATCCACTCAGTAGTTTATACACTGAAAAAGGATTCTTTGACTAAATGCCTGTGTCTTCATCAATGATCAAATACTTACCTGCATATAAATAATGTAGTATCATCAACACATGAGGGATGAGAGTATTTGTGCAAAGCTGGCCTATTTCTGACACCGCACAATTATCTAATGCTCACCTTCATAAACATACTTAAGTGCCCTTACAACACAAAGCATATAATAGGACTGTTTGTTTTGAGACTGAAAATATGGAGAAGCATACCATAGTCTCTCTCTTCATAAATTAAGCTTGCTTGACTTTGATAATAATATATTTTCTATCCATTTATGGCTAGCACATAAGCTGCTATACAATCACTATCTCTCTCTCTCACAATCTCAACTAACACTGCACATACTAAGAGCATCTACTGTCAGCATTCTTTGCATCTTCAAAACAAACAAGAAGTAAGTTGACTGGGGGTTCTGTTTTGTTAGAACAACTTTGAATAAGTCTATTCTTACTATGAGAACCATTTCAGACTAATACAAATTTAACACTGTAATAGAGTCATTATTCAAGAAAAATGAAACTGTCCATGTGGTGTAACTTAAACTTTGTATCCAGTGATTTTACTGTCCTCTTAATATGTCTGAACTATCACATTTCCTTAGTGTAAATTCTTTGTGATCAGCCTTGCTCCTAAAATATTCTTGCCTGCTTAAGAGTGACACTCTCATGCTCAAACTCTTATCATGGTATATTTGTATATGGTACTTTCACCACACTAATGGCCTATTCAATTACTCAAACTCATGTTGCAATACTCTTTCATTTTACAATTATCTTGCTTCTTACCTGTATATATTTATCAATGCATGGAGCTTTTCTTTTAGGACTCCACTAAAACAGGACTTCCTATAAATAAGTAAAAAAATAAATACGTTAGTGGTCAGAATGCTCATTAAACAGCACAGACAACATGGCTGTGTTATGTTTGTACAATGGCTTTACTGCAACTTCCTACAAAAAAAGAGTGCCACATATCATACTATCTCCTGTAATTAGTCAGCATATCCAAGGATATAAACCTTCATGTGCTACAGTAATCTGATTCAGAAAAATAACGCATTTTCATTAGAAGGTATTCCTCATGATCTTGCAGTCACCTTTAATTTCCATAAACATGTTCTCTAGTATCTGTGTAGTGCAGTAAGTAAACATTCTTCGCTGTTTAAAACATGAAACAGTTATGGTTTTCTAAAGTATTTACCAGGTAAGCTAAAACAGTTGCTAAAGATGCTAAAATAGAGAGAAAGATCCTAGTAAGGATGCATAAAAGGTAACATACAGGTAGATCTTAAGAAATAGAGGCACATAAGAATAGCTACAATGCTTAAGTGTACAAGAGAAAAGCTATTTTTTTAATCTTCCAAGCCTGGACTCTCTAAAATCATAAAATATTTCACTAGGGTAGAAATTCAGTCATGTAAACTACAAATATTGAATTAAACCATACAAAATACTGAGCAGTTCTATTTTATTTTAAAGCCAGTGTGAAAAATGCATCTTAGATAAAACTGTTGATGAGTCCTGGAATTTATAAGGTTTTGTTTGTGGTATTAACGTGGGTTTAGAGTCACAATAAAGTGGACCAACATGCTGTTTGTTTAATTTCCATTATTGAGGTGACAATAATGTTATCAGGTAAATACTGAACAGTTTGTCAGGTTAGAAAATGTTGCACAAGAATTCTAAACACATATATGAAAAGCAGCTTATGCCCCAGGAAGAAGGCAGTATTCTGTCAAGCAAACAGCTTGCTTAAAAATAGTCTCACCAATACCCTTTCATTTTTTATTTCAAAGTTCATAGGAATATGTTCATAGGTTAGTACTAGGCTAACTGCCCTTGTAGGCTATTTTAAGCCTAGCCAATTATCCCTTGTGAGACTCAAACCCTGCACCTTGTGTTTGTAAGGCAAACACCTTAACCATTAGGCCACCCCTTTCTTTTCTACACACACACACACACACACACACACACACACACACGCACACGCATCGCACGCCAAGACGCTGCACACGCACACACACACACACACACACACACACACACACACACACACACACACACACACACACACACAATGATTGAGCAGAACCCTATAGACAGCAGCTACTGAAACTGCAAAGCACATCACCTACATTTTTACTAATATACTGTAATACATTGACAAGCACCATGGTAATGACATTAGAGAGAATTATTTATGAATAATTCACTAACTAGGTAGCTAAAATAGATTATTAAATGACTGTTAGCACAACTTTCTGAGGGGCCATGAAGTGGAAAAAAAACATTATTTTAATAAAGTACCAAAAACTACTATAACAAATATAGTAAGTATGGGGTCCACTAAGGATATTATCCTAAATGTCAGTAAAGTGTCTGACTTTGTAAAGCAGAAATTATTTTGTCACAGACTGATTAATGATGTGCAAACCTCCCTATATCCATGAGGGTTGAATGATGTGACACTATGCTATCTTCAAAAAGTCTAAGTAATTAACACTGCATTCTGCAAGAAATCTAACTAAAATGCACATAGTTCCACTCCTCTACAAAATAAGACAAGCTGAAACCATTGTCTCATATGGGTCACTACTAGGACCTCAACTTTTGCCTCCCCTACATCATGAATGTCTTATGATTGGATAGCACTGTGGAAAAGCATCACTGGTATAATACATGGATGATTTGATTGGCTAGCACTGTGGAAAAGCATCACTGGTATAATACATGGATGATGTGATTGACTTGAACTGTGGAAAAGCATCACTGGTATAATACATGGATGATATGATTGGATAGCACTGTGGAAAAGCATCACTGGTATAATACATGGATGACATGATTGGATAGCACTGTGGAAAAGCATCACTGGTATAATACATGGATGACATGATTGGATAGCACTGTGGAAAAGCATCACTGGTATAATACATGGATGACATGATTGGATAGCACTGTGGAAAAGCATCACTGGTATAATACATGGATGACATGATTGGATAGCACTGTGGAAAAGCATCACTGGTATAATACATGGATGATGAGATTGGATAGCACTGTGGAAAAGTATCACTGGTATAGTATGTGAATGATGCTGCCTTCCCATGCTCTTCAACTTTGTTGGGAGGCATAGTCAGGTGCCTTATGTCAGTATTAGGGCATGAGTAATAATGGCTAAAAATGGCATCAGTCTTTCCAGTAACAAACAAAGCCAATGCAGTTTTGTTCCCATGTCTTAGAAGTGTTTACTGTACAAAACTGAACATAGAATATAGGATGGAACTGGTGGTGACAGTATTTATATACCATGGCTTTCATTTCACTGAAATTATGCTTCTTCAAAGCAAATCACATGGCAGATTTAAAACATTCATAAATGTGGCCTGTTGTAAAGAACTTATAGCAGACACAGGGCGTGTAAGTACTGGGGTTACTAGGCGTCTGCTCCTTTGCTTGATGGTAGAGTGCTATTATACTAAAAGTGATCTGCAAATACTTAAAATAAAGTATCACTATTTCTAATGAAATGCTTACTGTGGGAATCATCTACTGTAAAGGCATCTACTTCCTATTCTGGACCAACTTATCAACTAGGCATGCCTACCAGCAACTTAATACTGCATACAGAAATGTGAACAAAAATCACACCCACCAAACTTGCAGCTTCCTCAGTTCTTAGCACTCATCTGGTAATCTAAAATCCTTTGGTACTATAGTTCTAGAATATCGAATTTACTGTGTTCATAGAATATCCATCTACCCTTGAAGTCTTTGGAAACAGAGCTGTCATTGTGGAATTTACAGTACTATAGAACAAGCTGAAGCCCCTCGGAACTTCAGATCTGAGCTAAGATCCCATATTCAATTTATGAGACAGGGCCCCTTCAGTGCAGTTACATAAACATGTAAAATAACATGGCTGTCTAGTGATATTCCCATACTCTTTTAAAACTCCTGGCCAGTCCCAATTATGATATACTTATTGCTTTTGAAAGGGTTGGAGCTAGTAGGAGACACTCCTCCATTGAGATGATATCCATAATAGTTGTTTAATCTTGATTGGAATTCCTCTTTTTCAGTGGGAACAGTCTGGTATGAAGTAAAATTCCCATAAAAATTGTTTTAATCTTAAGGATAAAAGGTTAAGTGAAGAAAGTGAAAGCAGAAGCATTTTCTTCCTTTTATTTTTCAAATCATTTTTTATTAGAGGTAGATGAATGCTATTTTTCAGAAGAGTGACTGTAGCAGCCTGTATTTATTGCAAACATGTAGGTGCATGTTGGGGCATGTTTATCACTGGGCCTTCAAGTGGGTGTGTCTCTATCGGAGGAGAGAGTGACAGGCTGGCCCTCTGAGTAGCCATAGCCCATCTTTTAAAACTTTTTGTGAGAGTTTCATTTGAAAAAAAAAAAAAACTTTTGGTGCCAAAAGCATAACTGTTAATTTTAAAACACTAAAACATTCACTGTCAGATCTTGTACCAAAAACAATTACATAAGTATAAAGCACAAACTTAAACCTAGAATTAATGGAAATATGAATGAATATAAGGATAACAAGTTTGAACATAGTGGAAGGATAATCTAAGAAGTCCTAAAATGGCTCCTGACAAAGATCCAAGAAAATGTTGTCCTTTGTATGAAACTAAAGACTGTGAGTTAGCACGAGGAGAGGTGGTGTTGGCTTTCTGGTCCAAGGTGGACCCCAGGTAATAGAGGAGAATAAGCAGGATTATGGAGTCATAAAAGCTAGTCTTCCACTGATTGTAAATACTGTTTTTTCCTTTGTGAGATGGGCAGCCACTTAGATTTGCCAGATGTGCTAGTGTGTGATATTAACGTGAGCTTTTGTTCCTCCTAATTTGAATTATAACATGAGGCCAGAAACCAGTTGAAACAGGAACAATAAGAGCTTTTGTAGAAAGCTGATCAATACCTGCTCTATTAAGTGGAGTGAGCATTACTGTGGTAGATTCTTGTAAGACTATGATGGAATAAAATTAAAAGCAGAAGTTAGGGTCAGGCACCAAAGATGGGATAAAACATCCTGAGGGAATGTGCCTGGTGCTTAAAATCTTAAGACAGACATTTAAAATAGCTAAAAGAGAAAAAACAGAAAAGACAAAATAAAATAAGAAGACAAGTAAAAAAACTGAAGAAAGATTGGAGCTTGGTGTGGAGTAGGAAAAATGACTTAGTATTACAGAGGGTAGAAGAAACAATCTCTCTGATATCAGTTGCTGGCTCTTAGATTAAACCTTAAAGGTAGTATTAGTGTAAGCCAAAAAAGTGAAGGCTGCTGTTGGGACCAGTTACAATGTGACAAACACCTGAGTTGGTAGGTAGAAAGCAATAAACAAGCAACCTCTAAATTGCCTGTTAACTGCCTCTGACTTCAGGTCCTTCCCTGTGGCCTCGGACCTGAAATTGTTTTAGTTACCACATGGACTTTTATTTGGCTTGGTATGCAGAACTTCTTCTCAAGATTTTTTTTGTTTTTATTTTAATAAGGTTCTCAACCTTCACTGCTTTCCTTTTATTACAGTCATATTGCATTCACGGTTACTGGGTCAATTAGAGGTTGCTTGTTTATCACTTTCTACCTTACCAACACAGGTGTTTGCTTGATTTCCCTTAACAATCAGCAGACTCTGATAAACCCAACTATTATTTCTGCTGTGCTACACTGAAGCTGGCCCCAACACTAGCCACCACTTTTCTGGCTTTAAACTAACACTACCTTCAGGGTTTACTCTTGGAGCCAACACTTGATATTGGCAAGATTGTTTCTTCCTGCCCTTAAACCCATACCCTCCATAATACTAACTTGTTTTTCCTAAGCCATGGAAAGCTCAAAGTTTTCCTCAGTCTGTTTACTTGTCTTCTTATTTTATTTTGACTTTTCTCTTTTGGCTATTTTATATGTTTCTCTTAAAATTGTAAGCACCAGGCACATTGCCTCAGGATGTTTTATCCCCATCTTTGGTGCCTGACCCTACCTTCTGCTTTTAATTACATGCATAATTGAAGATAAAAAGCTGCAAACCTCTAGTCATGAGCCCCGTGCACCCAGTGCCTGTGTACTCCTGGTGGACATTGGTACCCAGGGTTCTTACCCCACCCTAATCTCACTAACATCCACCACAGTAATGCATGCTCCACTTAATTCAGTGGGTATTGATTAGTTTCTTCCTGAAAGCCCTTATTGTTCTATTTCAAATGGTTTCTGGCCTCATGTTATAACTCAAACTAGGAGGCACAGACTCACACACTAATATCACATGCTAGCACATCTGGTGAATCCAAGTGTCTGAATATCTCATGCAGGAAACAACATTGCTTACAATTAATGTAAAACCAGTTTACTCTTTATTACCTGGGGTCCACCTCAGACCAGACAGTCAACACCCCCCCCCACGCTAACCCAAATTCTTTAGCTTCATATGTAGAATAACATTTTCTTGAACTTTTGCTAGGAGTCATTTTAGGACTTTCTAGATTATCTTTCAGGTTTAGGTTAAGTAAAGGGCAGATCCAATGAAGCTTTTCAGTAAATGCGCTGATAAAGATTCATATTTCTCATGTTAGCTTGGAAGCTACTATGTTCAGGCTTGTTATATTTGTATTCATTTGTATTTCCATACTTCTAGGTTTAAGTTTGTGCTTTATACTTATGTAATTATACTAACAGGTTCATAGGTTCATAGCAGGTTACTAGGGTAGTGGCCCTAGAGCCTTTACAAGCCTAGCCATGTTAATCCCAAGTATCCCCGTTTATTCTTTTTGGGTACTTTGCAGAACAAATTTATGTACAGAGTGGGTCTGTCATGAACACTGGCTACCCCTGTCTATAAGGGACATGGGAGCCACCCCAGTGGCAAATTTGAGGTCTCCCATCCAACTACCTTGGTTGTGTTTGAATAGGGTCAGTGAGGAGTTCTGTTTTACATGAATAGGAAGTCTATTCTAAAGAAGCAGCAGTCTCTGGGAGACATATTTGTCTCTCCAGCATGTTTTGTTAGTGTCACAAGTTAGGTTGAAATCCCTAGAGTGAGTGACTCTTGTGCCATTTTACTTGTGGATGTGCAGCATTTCCATTAGGGCAGGGTTGGAGATTGTCCTATAGGCAATCCCCTATTTGTGGGATGTTTGACACGTATCATTTAGCATAGTTCTACTGCTAGGCATGCACAACTACAACATCATATCATATCCTCTTGTCGTGATGATATAAGCTGGGATCATGCATTATACCAAGTTTTGTTATCACTTGTCTATCACCATACTTAATGGTTCTACTCCTTGATCATTAATATGAATACTTTAGTAATAATCATTTGCAGCACAGAAGATTGATGTTGCTATATTTGCTTTGCAGTGTGCTTTGCATTGTTGCACATTATTTCTCTGCATTGCTCAGTAATGATTATCATGTTTTATACACCATCACAATTCTATGTATCTCTTTAAGGCTCTTTTTTCATATTTCCCTTGAAAATGGGTACTGACTAGGACAAGAAAATGAAATTAAATAAACATACAAATGAATGCAGATGCTACTTATTTCTCATTGAATTAAACAACTGCTTAATTAGTCACTTATACCATCCTTTTCATGTGCCTCCCTTATGAGCAGTCTACTCATATAGTAATGAAAAGAAACACACACAACAGCTAAACAATATTTCTGCAGGCGGACAAGCTCCTCCCTCTGTCCCCTCTATGTAGGAGGCTTCATCCACAGTGTCCATCCTGATATATATATATATATATATATATATATATATATATATATATATATATATATATACAAACTCCATTATTTCAGAGCTATGGAGAACAAAAACATGCTTGTCAACCATAAAAACATCTAAAATATTCAGAAGAAGAAGCTGAAAACAATTATACAAAAACATGTAACACCTGCAAAAAACTGATATAACCTGGTATAATGAACAATCTGCTAGTTGCTTAAGAGATACTATTGCTTTTATTAAATGAGTAAACTGTTAAACATTAACATTTCTCTGTAGAATTAATCTATCATTATTATTTTTTTCTAAATCTATTTCATTTTCTCCAGCAATAAATAGCACATGGCTTCTCTAAACATTATAATAATTTGACCCTCAGCTGCTCTGATTTTCTTTAAAAGTAGCACTTAAAGTACTATGTACAAGGGAGATTGTTATCTAAACCTGCCTCATTAGCATTTTTTAAAGCTCTGGAGTACAGTACATATACAAGAAGGTATTTCTGAAGACGGTTGACTATCAGAGACATATTTGGGACTAATATTAAAATTAACCTGAAATGTGTAGGGGATATGAGGTGATAAACATCTTCCTGAATATGTTTTTTTTTCAGTTTTCTGTAAGATCCCATTGTCTTGCTCTGCTTTCTTAAATAGTTAGTCATATCGATAAACCTTAAACAACATACAATCTCTGCTGCCTCTCCTTGTGGTCCTGATCTTGTATTGGTTATGGGATCTGTACCTAACTGCTGTGTCTGACATAAGGTACGTTGGCTACTATGTTATGCCGTTGTTAATGTGTCACTGGCTTGTTTATTACAAATGCCTTTGCATGTGTCTTTATGCCTCTTTTTCTTCTGTCCTTGATTGTGGTTTAAAAGGGTTTGAGAAGCATTTTTTTAATGAAAAAGCAAATAAGTAAAGCACTTTAAAATAATGTTTCTAAGGCCAAATTCAATGCATCTGATCTTCCACTATTTGCTCTTTTAGTATCTGACTTGTGTGACATAGTCATAAGACAAAAATGGTGTTTGCTTTCTAATTTTAAGATTTTAAAGAAGCGTAATGCAAAATGAAATATTTTCCACAAATTTTTTTTGCATCTTTCCATTAAAGATATACATTTCTGAAATATTAAAAATTGTAAGGAAAGGAAAATGAAATACAATTAAATTGCAGATTATCTGTTCTTTTTTAGTTTTGTAATACGTACTTTACAGTGAGAATTTGAAGACAAATAGAAATATGCACCTCAAGAGTTAATTAGGATGATGAGTCCAAATCCCCCAAATCACATTCTTGCTGAGAATCATGCTATTAATTCCACATGATGCATACACTTGGAAGTCACCTTCTGATGCTTTGTGCCAATTAAATAATTTTCTTTCATACTGCATGTGCCTGTATCTGAAACTGTGAATATCTGGCCGCATTCTTGGGTCAGCAGATCATGCTCTTTGAGCAGCAAAATTAATTTCAAATGCAGTTTTACTTTATCAGAAGCACACAGGGAAAAAGGATGCAGCCTATGGTTGTAGATGTAGTAGAAGAAAATAATTTTGAGGAGTTTGATTTTAATAGTTATGCAGCATACTATACAAAGCAGAATATTGTCATGAGAATAGTTTTATCTGGTTTAATTAAATGCATATTTTGAGTATTCACTACTATTTCATGTCATTACACACACACACACACACACACACACACACACACACACACACACACACACACACACACACACACACACACACACACACACACACACACACACACACACACACACACACACACACACACACTATAATGTTTTGTGTCTTTTAAATAAGCATAAAAACTGAATATGCACTGTGCAATGCTCTGACCTCTTTTTGTCTCCCTACAGCCCGGCCTGTTAAATATATCTGCCTATAAAATAAGACCATGATTTCATGAACCATTGGCTGGCTTGTGTCTGTTTATCACTGTAATTCTGCGATGGCTTTTCCAATGTTAAAACCACCTTTTTTAAATCAAAAAATGCATCAAAGTAAACCTAAGCTATGTTGTGGGCTACACATCATTTGTTTTCTTAGCCAGTGGAAAAGAAACAAAAACAGCCTACCAAATTTATAATGCAAATTCATTCCTGGTGAAATTGTCAGTAGGCTGCTCTGCAAACATTTTGATAATATAATTTTTAAGATCTCCACCACTACCTATGCCTCCTCCTATTTTGTCTGTAACCACATATTCTGTTTTCATTTTTCTACTCTGAATTCAAGTTGAAATCAGATTCACTGTGCACAGACAGCCTTCTCATTGGCTTTCCATGTTTGGCTATAACTTCATTCTTTTGCCACATATGAGGTTTGGGAACAAACCAATTTGTTCAGGGACATCTTTGGGTGAAGTTTAGGTAGGAATAGTAATGGGAACTATGAAGGTAGTGAAATAAATTTAGTGTGGGGAGGACAGAAGGGTTAAATTGGGAAAGTAGGTGGGTTGGGAGGAAATGAGGTAAGTAAAAGGAGGGGCTTAACTGGTTTTGTGTGAGTGGAACTGGGTAAGGGATCAGATTTTGGCATAAACATGTTACTGCAAGTAGTATGTCCGAGAAGACTAGTAGGTTCTGGATTCATCAGGTAGGCCTTGGGTAAATTTGGTTGGTACCGAGGAGTTAATAGTGGTTATGCATAGGTTTTGTGTTTTTTTTTTTTGTGGGTCCATGCATCAGCGTTATGGTTACTATAATTTAGTTTGCAGGGCTTTCAAGGGCTTACAAGATGTGGGTAAATGTCTTAGTGTGTTTCTTTTTATTAATCCTTGTTGCTTGTTTGTGCAATTATGGTTTCTTATGCCTAGTGGTTACATTGTTTGTATTGCTTTATTTATTGTACATTCATTGGTGGTATACCAGCCATTCTCAGGTTGGTTTGTTGGGCCCTGAGAATCTTGTATGCTATCAGTTGATTGATTGGGTAATTGTGACGTATTGTCCTGATGTGTTTATTTGTTGATCACAAAAAGTGTAGAGTTCACATTGATGGTTTAGTTTGAGGTAAAAAGTTAAGATTGCTCCTTCAGTTCAGTATTCTTGGCTGCAAGAGATTGCATTTTCAGGGATTGCTGTTTGAGCGGTGTTCACGGGCTGAACTTATCTGTGAGTAACGGTTGCTTGCTGCACATGTGTAGTCGTAGCTTAAGCCCCTGGTGGGGGAGGGAGCGAATAGTGGGCTTTCTACTCAGCCATTCTGACTAAGGAGTTGGGATTTGAGTATGTGGTATAGGTTGGACTATATTAAAAAAAATAATAAAATAATATGGAATAAATGCAGAGAGAAAGACAGGAGGGGAAATTGGGGATGGTCAACATAACTAGTAAAGAAAATGAATAGATGGACAAAGGGTAGGGCAGGTGGGCGAGTTCATCTGCCAATTGGGAGGAGAATTTCAAAGCTAGCATGAGAAAGTAGATAATGTGTGGGGTGGGGAGATACCACACTTTCCATCTTGGAGCCAGGTGTGGATTTATATGTCAGCTAATGCTAATCTTGGGGAGGTTTTTTGACTTAGGCTTAATTAATTATATAGTAGCCATGTGCTGTAAGGGAAGTTTGTTTTTGTTCAACATTTTTCTGAAAAAGAGTAGGAGAAAGTGTTTGTTTTCTTTGGAGCAGTATAGCTCCTTGTGTAACATCAGTGAAAAGGAGAGAAGAACTTTTCCTGGACTGTTTTGCTAGAGAGTGACATTTTGATGCAGTTTAACATGGAACTGTGTGTGGTTTATACTGCACTGTTTTGAATGTGTATAGATGCATTTATTTGTGTATAACATTCTTCTGTAATTTCCATCATCTTTGCTAATCTGACTCACCCTGAGTTGTATAAAGACTCGATTGTGCATTGCGTTCACAATTCTGTGTTAACATTTTGCCTTCCTTCAATGAAAAGGAGAGTCATCTGTATCTGTGAGACATGTGACAAGAAATTTAGTTTATGAAACATCCATTTCTCAATGTTTCATTCATTGTATTTTAGTGCAGATGCATACTTCTGTTTTGAGATAAGCTTATTTTGCGGTTCTTTTTATGTCTGGATCTTTCTGTGCATTGGTGTTCTTACATATATGGTAGACCAAGATGTGTGGGTTGATGGAGTATCAGTATGGGAACTCCTTAGTAAACGTGTGTATTTGGGTGTCATTCACATGGTTTGTGGTGTTTGCTCATCACGGTTCCATGTGGTTAGACTGTGGAAGGGAATGATGGGAATCTGTGTACTGTCAGCCAGTTTGGAGCATATTGCATTGAAGGAGAAGGATTGTGCTAGTGGCTTGTCTGCAGTGGTGGTCACTTGCAGTCACTTGTGCATTCCCAGGGTGTCTTGTACCAGCAACTGCTACCTATGGAATCAGTGGACCATGCGAATTTCCGGGGAATGGTGGAGCTGATGATTCTACACATGGGAGGATGGGGGCAGGCTTTTGGACTTCATTGACTGCCGGAGTCTGCAACTTGAGGGTTCATGAAAACCATGTGGTGCTCTGAGATGGGGGAGATGTTTGCTTCTTGGCTGTCCAGAGTTTCATGGGGTGTCCAGGTTTTGCCTCGCATTTTTGGTTGTTCCTCATGAAAGTTGGTTCCTCATGGGGTTTGTAATTTTGGATGTTTGCAGCACGTCGGTGGTGACTGAAGTAATCACAGGCATTGGAGTTTCAGACTTCATGTCCTTCAGAGGATGCATGGTGACACAAAGCATTTTGTTCTAGTGGCTTTCTAAGTTTATGGGAGCAATATTTTGAGGTTTGTTCCTATTGTTGGGGCTTTGGTTGTTCAGTATGTTTGGCTTTGTCAAGATTTTGTGTTGGGAGGTTGAGAGCTATGGCAGAAAGTATCATTGAGGGGATAGCCATGTGAGTACCTCTCAATGGTGTTTGATTTCTGCAGAAGGTCTTTTCTCTAACATGGTGGTTTGTGTTATTCAAGATGCCTCCTTGGGCTTTGCTCCTTCTACTGTTGGAACTATCTGGGTATCTTTCTTTCTCATATCCCTAGTTTCTGCTTGCAAATTTTGGTATTTTATATATTGCTGTCTCTTGGTACATAAGGATATGTAATCACAAGATGTGAAAATTTCAATGATCACTTTTATAATTTTTTTTTTACTGTTGTTAATGGTCTTGCAAGAGTACTTACTGTGGTCTTTTAGAGGACTTACAGTTGTCTTTTATTTTGCAGATAGAGGAAGCACAGAGTTTGCATCAGCCAGTAACCCAAGTGATGTGGACTCCACAGGTTACAGATGTTGCTGCAGTGGATATTCTGGCCACTGGAATGGAACACAATGAGGTCACAGGTAATACTACACTATTAGGTTCTCATTTAGGCATGTCTCAGTTGGTAGGGACATGTGAAGATGAGGTTTGTCAGGGGAAGAATAAAGCAGGTGGTGTGGCTGAAGAACACAGAGGTTTGGGGGGCCCTTTTAATGAAGGGGACAGTTTCATGAGTAGGCTTTTGGCCATGAGGAGGGTTTATGTCTAACTGTAGGGTGTTTGGGGTTGTCCACAGGTGGGGTGGAGTCACAACAACATGAGTTTGGGTTGAAGTTTGGGATCCGGATGGGTGATTGGTTAGCTAAGCAGGCTGTGGGGTGGGGGGTGGGGATCTTTTGACCACTTCACATACTGCTTTTAGTTAAAGGAAAGATTTGGGAGGGGGACTTTATATTTTGAAGTAATTGATGTGGGTGGGGTTCAATGTTTGATGGAATAGGACACCACAAACAGTAAAGACTTTTGGCATCTTTAGTGGCCTTGGGTCAGAGGAGGATAGGTAGAATATGGCCAAGGATATGGGACAACTGGGTGTTAAGCTTCATTTATTACATGGTGGTTTGGTTGGAGAAGGATTACTGCCTTTGGTCTTACCACTCCTGGCTTAGTTTCTCATGATTTGTGAGGCACAGTGTCTGTTTGCAGGGAATTCAGGTTGTGGTACAATCAGAGGTTTTGCAAGCAGAGGGTGGTGGATCAGTTGCTGTGTTGGGAGGTGAGACATCCTAACATTTGGCTAGCCTCTACGGACAATAGCTTTGGGGCTGTTAGCAAGGGGGTTAAGGTAAGGTAAGGGGGTTTGGGAAGGGGGGCATGCTGGGGCTTTAATGCAGGGTATTGCTTGTGGGTGGTGTGTGTCTTTTCATACACCAATTTGTCATGTGTGGGTATGCATTCAGCTGTTCAAGTGGCAGGTGGGAAGGTATGTTAGTTAATATGAGTTCACAGCAGCCTGAATCATGTGGGTTACCTTTATCATTTCCTGGATTTCAGGGTAGTTGGGGTAAGAGGAATTTCTGGGGGCAGAGGAGGGGATGTCTTTTCGTTGGTCAAAGGGAAGACTGGGGGAGACATTTTCCTATTAATGTACAGATATTGGGTCAGCTGTTCATGCAATTTCCTGATTCAGCAGCTGCATTCGAATTAATAGATAGGTTTTATGAGGGATATTCTATTAAATCAGGGGTGGGAGGGGAGAGGACAATTTGTAGGAATCTGTGTTCTTTGCAGAGGAAGGAAGAGATTTTGGAAGGCTTGGTGGAGAAGGAATGGTGGGTGGGTAGGATACTGGGTCCTATTGATATTCCTCTCTGTAACAGCTTTAAGGTTTCTCCATTAAGGCTGATTCTTAAGAAGTCGGCAGGGAATTTCATTCAATTCATCACTGGTCTTACCCCAAGGAGAATTCTGTGTATGATTTTATTTAGCAAGGTGATGTAAAAGTCAGTTGTGCATAGTTGGGTAATGTAGTGCAGATCATATGGGAGATTAAGGAGCCATGGTTGGTAAAGGAAGATATTGAATCCATTTTTCTTTTATCGGTTTGAGAGGAAGAGTGGCCGTTGTTGGGTAGGGTGGTTGGGTTTCAGTTTTAATCGGATAAGACTATGCTGATGGGATGCTCAGTGGCCTGTGCTACTTTGAGAGGTTTAGCACTGCATTCCATTGGATTAGGCAGCAGTGTGGTGGTGGTGGTGGTGGTGGGGGGGGGGCTAGAAGAGGATACATTATCTGGATAACTTCTTAAGAGTGGTTTGTTTTGTTTACCAGATGTGAAGGCAACAGGTTTGAAAGAAAAGTTTTGGTGGGGAAATCCAAGGGAAAGTCACCCAGGTCATTCCTTTTGTGTTTTAGTGGCCTTTTGTTGAATGGGGGGAAAAGCAAACATCATTGGGTGAGGGTTAACAAGCTGGTGCAGGCTGATTTAGCATTGTAGTTGTCTTTTTGGGGCAGTTTAATGGTATGGGTTTTTGTCAGGCATATTGGGTCATTCAAAGGGATTTGCCATTGTTTGCAGATGCGACAGGAAACATTGAGATGAGGGAGCTTATTATGAGGGGTTGTGGATCATTGGTAGTCAGGATGGAAGGATGATTGGAGAAGGGATGTTGAGTGTTTGGAGTTAGTTCCAGTTTGGCTGGCATTGAAGGTCTAGCAGAAGTTGCAGGGGAAAAAAAGGGTTAATTATCACTTGGTCAATCTGGCAGTAGTCCGAGCACTGGTGTTGGCAAATAAGGTGTGCAGGTTGGCTTGGAATGATCAGATGCTTGGTGTGGGAATTCTGGGTAGCTTTCAAAAGAAAGGATGTGGTAGGGCATTGCAAGATTTTTTTAAGTTTGTGTTGCAGCTGCCTGAGGAGGAAGGAGTTTGGTAGGAAGGAGTGTTGTTGAAATATTTGGTTCAGGCTTGGGAATAAGGTAAGGCAGTTCAGTTGGTTAAGGTGGACATAGATGCAATTAGTATAGTTACACAGGTGGCAGGGTTATGTGACTTTACTAAATCTTGGACTATGGTTCGTATGTTCAGGTGTTGGGGTAGGGTTGATAGTGTGAAGACTGATTGACAATGACCATTGAGGTATTTATATGATAGGGCATTGGGATGTTGATGAAGACACCCAGCTTGGTACAGAGAGGATGGAGAACACCTGAATATTTTTGTTTTGGATCTCTTAAATATACACTTAGGTTGATTTTGGAAGGTTTGCTGAAGGTTTTGGAGTGATGAGGGGGAACAGCCTGTGTCAGGCTGATTGAGAGAGAAGATGGACAAGCGTGTCCCTCTTCTGTTCCCCCTCTGGTTTTGGATGTTTAATTCAATAAATTGGGGAATGAAAGTGAGAGATGGGACACTGCTTGATAAGTAAAAGTAAGGGAGCAGAGGTGAGGACACTGCTTGATAAGTAAAAGTAAGGGAGCAGAGGTGAGGACACTGCTTGATAAGTAAAAGTAAGGGAGCAGAGGTGAGGACACTGCTTGATAAGTAAAAGTAAGTGAGAGGAGGTGAGGATGCTGCTCATTTGGCTAGGGTGAGCAAGGTCACATTACCCTAGTAAATGGTTACATGGATGTTCATGCTGTGATTAATAAATTAAAATGTTCAATAAAGTTATGTTTATGGAAGTTTAATAAAGGTCATCAAATGTCATTTGTTGTGGTGTGTTTACTGAAGGGGACTGGGACAAATGAGGTTTGGGAACAAACTAATTTGTCCAGGGACATCTTTGGGTGAGGGTCAGGTTTGAATAGTAATTGGAGCTAAGATGATAGTGGAAGAAAGTTAGTGTGGGGAGGATAGAAGGGTTAAATTGGGAAAGTAGGTGGGTTGGGAAGAAATGAGGTAAGTAAAAGGAGGGACTTAACTGGTTTTGTGTGAGCGTAACTGGGTAAGGGATCAGATTTTGGTGTGAACTTGCTACCCACTCTCCCTGCCTCCCTCCCTCTTTTAGAAACATTGAGGATTGAGTGGTTATTTCATAGGTTTGGTGTTTTTCTGGAGAAGTGGGGCAGGCTTGTCCCTCTTCTGTTCCCTTTCTGGTGTTGGATGTTTAATTCAATGAATTGGGGAATGAAAGTGAGTGATGGGATGCTGCTTGATAAGTAAAAGTAAGCAATCAGAGGTTCGACAAGTAAAAGTAAGAGAGCAGAGGTGAGGACACTGCTTATTTGGCAGGGTGAGTGGGGTTACGTTGTACTAGTAAATGGTTACATTGATGTTCAGGCTGTGATCAATAAATTAAATTCTTGTTCAATAAAGTTATGTTTATGGATGTTTAATAACGGTCATCAATGTCATTTGGTGTGATGTGCTTAACAAGGGGACTGGGACAAATACATGTTTGTCAACCAAAGTATCATGGAATAATACATACCTGCGTTAAGAAAGTGACTGCAGACAGTTTTTACTTCTATCCATTTTATGCAATGTGTTAGAGAATACAGACATACTCCTCTTACTCAGTATGTAAATTACTGTTAAAATAAACCTTTCAGTTTCCATCATGAATGCAGAACTATCTATTGGGTTTAAAGTGCCCTTCTTAATCTCAATGAACTTCTGTATTCCTGGATAAATGAAATGTTTTTTATCCATTTTTCTACTGTTTATTTTTAATGCCATCCATCAACTTTTATAAATTACATTAGCTGAGTTTGGCTTGCTCTACAGAACTAACTTATGACTTTCCAGCTGATTAGAGGGAGGCATGTCAGGAATGGAGGAATGTCAAATGTGGAGGAGGGATTTGATCTTTCTACTACTCAGTCATTTCATTGTACTATTCCAGAAAGATCAGGTCTCAGACCTCTGTACTTCTCTTTTTTAAGCTGCATGTCTAAACATAGTGGTGACACAGGCTTAGTCCAACATGCTGATGAATCTACCAAACTTGTACATCTCTTAGTGTGGTAGGAGTTGTATCAGCACTTTTAAAGAGTTTAGATGTCATTTAAAACTAGCTAAATGTCATAGGCCTCTATTTGAATCCTACATAGACTAAAGTCATACAGTCCTGAAACCTTTATTGCTGTAACTGTTAAGAGCAATTCTTTAAATTAAATAACAAGTGGAACTATAAGTTATACAAACATATCTGGTCTCAGTGTTAATTTTAGACTAAAGTTTGAACAGCTCTTCAATTCAACAATATCTTGTACTAATCAAAAGATGGAACAGCTCTACAAGGCTAAAACATACATGACTGCTTTTGCCTTATGATGCTTGAGTTTTTCAATTCCTAGCCTGATACTGATAAAGCCTGTTTTTGAATCTTGGCTCTTCTTTATTTCCCACAACAAGAGCATACGTGCTATAAAATAGCTAGTAATAGCGCTGGTCACTGTTGTAGAACTCTCTCTCCATTTCATTCTACAAGATAAACTGCCTGAAATTAAAGCAGCTTCATACAATGTTACACACGAATCAGCACATAACCTTAACTGTTCTGCTCTTAATCTTATGATACAGAGGTAATGGCCTAGACAGAGCCTTAGCACCCATAATAAAACCTACTCTTTGTTCTACAATTCTTTAACAAGTTTACAGTCTCATCCTTTTCAAAGTGACCCGCAAGCAATGGAATAGTCTTCCTGCTGAGATTAGGCAGATACTAACTGGTTAGTCTTTAGGTGCTTTCTTAGTTTTTGTTTGTTCGTCTTCGTGTGCTGGTACTTGTTTGGGATTCTTTTTATGCTTTAACTACCACCTGTGTTTTGTTATTGCAGTTACATTTGGTTGTGCATACAACTTGTCCTACTTTTCTTTTATTTATGGTTTTATTTATTGTGTTTATTTCTTGTTCTGTTAGTTTCTACTCGTGTTTTTATTATCTGCTCACCTATCCATCTTTTTTCATATACGGTTTATTCTCTTTATGTCTTGTCTTTCTCCTCAATAGCCTTTACGACCTTATACCCTTACCTCAAAACATTTTTATATTGTGCATAGCAATGCATTTACCAAATGCTTTAACAACAACCTGCCCTTCAGTCTAAATGTACTTGGAGTCTATATTTATTTGTACCTATTGACATATTATATCACTTATGGGTGATGTCTAACATTTACTTGCAAGGCTCAGTCCTGCTATACTGCATGATATTTACTTACCTATACTTCTCCCTTATTGATTCAATGTAACATGCATAGTGTAAACATACTGCCATTATTTATCCTAAAGCATTTCATATTTACATGCCTGAGTGTCAATGGACACATTAATAACCTTGAAGACATGTACAAATTTAACACACCCTGACATCAGCCCAAGAAACTAGAAGCATAAATTATTTTACTGTGTTTGCAAATAGTTGAAAAGCAGAAATTTGTCAACGCACATCAGATATAGAAGCATTTTAAGTGTTTTGACCTGGTATACTCTGAAACTTTGAGTTACATCAGACAGTTAGCTTGAGGTATCCCAGAAATACGTAAATATTGCCTATTATCTATTAAGTATCATTCTATGGAGATAGGGTGGTGCTTTCTGATTTTTATCAAATCAGTTAACATACTCCCACATTGATGTGTACATGGCTCGGCAGATTATTGAGTAAAAACAAAATTAGATCTTTTAAGGTCTATAAAGCAATGGATTTTAAACTATAGAAACTTGTATACAAAGGGATACAATTTAAAATTTTTTGAAACAATAATCTAAACAGTTGAGCACAATCTCATGGTAAAGGAAATACTTTTATTTTTACCCAATAGCAAAGTACCCTCTGCACTAACATAGTGTCACCTCAGTGTTGGAGTAGTAGTGGTACAGTGCGAGCTGCGGGTCCCCCACAGTTGGTGCAGGAGGGCCTTTCTCTTGCAAAACATCTGACAGTTTAATTATTTTTGTGTTATTTCTTATTTTTTATTTGCTTTTGGAACATTTGCTTAATTCACCTTTGGCAGACTAATGCAATTTCTGGGGTCATTTTATTAAGATTTGGAGAAGTTTGAATCCTGAGCTGACTAATTCAACATTTTCAAACAGTCCACAAGAGTGTCAGGCAGACTTGACTGCTGGCTGGCCACCACAGGGATAGCAAGTACAGTAGTAGCATATGAAATCCCCTTGTTTTCTGTCTTAGGTTATGAGGTGCCATATAAGCTGTTAGTAGTTAGACTTACTAATGTTTAAGTGCATGGCAGGCATAGAGAACCTGAAACAATGGAGCAATAGGTTTTGGAGAAGGTCTGAGAGAGACAGCAGACCTCCATTGAAGCAGACCACATTGGAAGATGTTCAAAGCACATGTTAAGGAACTGGTGTAAAAAAAAAAACTAGACTGAAAGGATAGGAAGTGAAATCCAATATTGAGGAACTACATAAGCTCTAAGAGGTCAAGCAATGCAATGACCTGGGGTAATGATGTATGCTGAAGGGAAGTTTAGATCTCACAACTACCAAATTATTTCCAAAGTAAAGAGAAAGTCAGGCATGGTGCTGACATTTGTGGAAAATAGAAATCTGGCAATTATGATACCTCTTTATATGGCCTAGTCTGGAGTATGGTAGTAATGTGGAATGCCTTCACGCCAAAACTCAAACGAGAGACTTACAGATTCAAAAAATGACAGACAAATTGGCAGTGTCAGAAGAGTTCCATCAGAAATCATCATGAAGTAATACATGCTCTTTTCTTTTCCCACAAATAGTTAACAGGTAATTTGATTCTGACTTCGAAAGCTTTCAAGGGAAATGTTTTACCAGGATGCACGTGTCTTAAAAATATTATAATATGTAAGACAGGTTGGGACAAGAGATTGTAAACTGAGTATATGTACATTTTCGAATAGTTCAAAGGGAGATGATGTAGTCAGATCGCAGTTAAAGAGTGAAATAATATACTGACGGACATGAGACAGGAAGCCCCATTGGCAAATTCAAGTCTCTTCTTGACAATCATGTTACATAGTGTATATACTTTATGACAGTTAACAGTTTTATCTTGTTTCTATTATATGGAATGGTATGAAATGAATGATACATGTTGCCTGTTCTGTGTCACATATCTTAACAAATGTCCAATTACCGCTGAACATATTTTATGTTAGTAACATAGGTCCCAAAGATATTAAAAAGAGAAACATTTAACATTGAATAAAAGCATGTATGTGCTGGATGGGTGTCAGTTAGTCTGAAAGGTGCCACCATAATATCAGAATACATCGACATGATAATTTGTTACTCACTGTTCCTTGTTAGAGAGACAGAGAGAGAGAGAGAGAGAGAGACAGAGACAGAGAGACAGAGAGAGAAGTAAAAGTCTCAGTAAATATCTTTATATATTTTGTTACACAAAGACTGAAGTAAATGTGAAGGCATAGGCTACCAATAATGAGTACACAGTGGTTGTGTAAGTCCTAGCTGTCTCTCATAAAACCATATTGATAAGATGTTATACTAGCAGGAAGGGATTAACCATTTTCACCCTCTTCCTTTTGCTGGAGACCACCAAATTCAGCCATCAGCTGTACAGGAGTCAGATGGCTTCACAATTATCAGCCCTGCCTTAGTTGGGGAAACATATGAGGACATTAGTGGGTCAAATCATATCACAGGGGTCATAGGTTAGTACTAAGCTAACTGCCCTTGCGAGCCATTTTAAGCTAAAGTCAATTATCCCTTAGGAGGCTCAAACCCTGTACCTTGTGCTTGTAAGGCAAACACTTTAACCATTAGGCCACCCTCCCAACCCTATGACCAATACTATACTACTGTAATTGAATTATCTGTTTAGAAAAATAAATCATCACCATTTAAAATTCCCTATCCTGTGCATGGTGATATCCATTTTGTTACAATATACTAGAAATGCCAATATGTCCATAAATCCTACTATCTGTTGCAAACACTCAGTCTATGTTTTGCAGAAACATACTGCTTCAGAGGGTAGCAAATGTACCTGTTAGTGAGTAATTGTCTACAGTTCCAGGGCAAGTAAATGTTGCATGTTATGTATTCCTGTAACAATACCACGGACAATAACAAGAAAGGAGGGGGGGTATCCATATTCATCAAGGACACCCACACCTCAAGACTGGTGGCAACGCACGATGCATCGGAGACCATCCAGGTGCAATTAACCATAGGCAAGACTGCTCTGCAAATTGTAGCATGTTACAGGCCACCCTCACAAACTCAGGAAACTCACATGGCCTTCCTGAAAACACTAGAGGGGATAAATGTATCACCAAACACCATCATACTAGGTGACTTCAATTACCCTAATATAGACTGGGAACACTACTCAAGCCCAAACACCCTAGCCCAAAAGTTCCTGGAATTCATAAACTCAAATGCCATGGAACAACTAGTCACCATCCCCACAAGAGGAGATAACATACTTGATCTCATCATCACGAATATGGGAGCACAATGTTCAACACCGGAAGTATACCCCTCACTGGTGAGATCAGATCACAAACTAATCTCGCTGGAGGTCCTCATCCCACCCCCACCTGAAATAAAAAGACCACAGTAAAGAACTTCTCAAAAGCCGACTTCTCACTTCTAAAGAATTGTGTGGTCTCCTTTCAGGCCCCTTACCCAGTGGAAAACAATACTCAAGCCGCTGAATCACTTACAAACGCCTTCTACCAGCACCTGCAGGACTGCATGGATAAGGCAATCCCAAGCAAAACAAAGACTCTTTGTACCAAAGGCAAGCGTCCAGTCTGGTGGACCCCAGCCATAAACAAACTCTACAACAAAAGGAGGAAGCTACTACAAGATAGAGCAAAATCCTTAAAAGGTAAGACACCCTTGATCACTATAAGTAAAAAACTAAGAGCTCTCATAAAATCATCCAAAGCAAATTTCGAGAGAAAATAGCTAAAGACTCAAAAGACAATCATAAGGCCTTCTTTAGCTATGTTAGAAACCTAGGAGGAAACTCCCAGATATGCTCAGAACTAGTTCAAAATGATGTGAAGATTACTGATCCTACAGACATTGCCAACATACTGGCTGACAGGTTCAGTGCAAACTTCTCCCCCCCTCCTCCCCAAAAGGAGAGATATCTATACCAAATGATTGCAGCCCCCAAACATCTCCAGCGCCCTAGTGAGAACTGCTCTCTCCAAAGCAAAAACACAGCATCCATGGGACCCGATGGTGTCCCCGGCTGTGTGCTCCACGAACTCAATGAGGAATTAAACCCACAGCTAGGACAGCTGTTTAATCAAAGTCTTACCTCTGGATACGTACCCAGGGAGTGGCGCACTGCAACTGTGGTCCCACTTCACAAAGGCCGTGCTTCCACAGAGCCTGCAAATTACCGCCCATTAGCTTGACAAGCCTTATCTGCAAAGCCATGGAGAGGATCATAATGGACCTCATAAATAAAGACATAGGGAATTTGCAGACTTTGGATCCAACCCAGTTTGGCTTTGTCAAAGGCAGATCATGCCTTTTAAACTTGGTTGACTTTTTCAAACAGTCACCAAAGCCATTGATGAGGAAAGGCAGTCCATACAGCCTACCTCGATCTGGCTAAGGCCTTCGATACAATACCCCACTCGGGTATCATTGAAAAACTCATCAGCTTAAATGTTAACCCATACATCACAAGATGGGTTGCAAACTGGCTGAGTGACAGAACCCACAGGGTCAGAGTTGCTGGCGCCATGTCAGACTCAAAGCCTGTCACAAGTGGTGTCCCACAGGGCTCAGTCCTGGGCCCACTCTTGTTTGGCATCTACTTTTCCGAAGTACAAGCAAACACAGGAGGGTTATGGCTGACAAAGTTTGCAGATGACTGCAAACTGGGCCATAGTAGAAAACACATCTGACACAGATATCCTTCAGAAGGGTCTCACAGAAACGGATAACTGGTGCCAGAGCCACGGCCTAAAGTTAAATGCCAAAAATGCATAGTCATACCCTTCGGGAAAAACAAGGTTACCCCTAGCTACCAAATAGGTGGCAATCCACTGAGCACAGAAGAAGTTATCAGGGACCTGGGGACCCAGGTTGATAGTAGTCTGTCATTCGACACCCATGTAGCTAAAGTAGTTAGGAAGTCCTTCTACATTGCCCACCTTATCATGAAGGGATTCTCATCTAGATCAAGGGAGGTCATAGTCTCCCTTTACTCATCACTCATCAGACCAATGATTGAGTACAATGCCCCATTCGGAATGTATCTGACCCGACACTTGCAGCAGCTGGAGAGGCCACAAAAGTTCCTCACCAAAAGGATAAAGGGTCTCAAAAATCTGTCCTATGCTGCCCGACTGAAAGAACTCCAGCTCTATTCAGTCGCACCACTTGCTCAGAGGTGACCTTTGCCTAACATACAAGGCCATGTCAAACCCAGATTTGATGAATATGCTTCACCTCAAAAATCTAGATCCATCAGAGCCACAAGGGCGGAGACTTAAACCTCGACACGGCTATTAATAGGACGTGCTGGAGGGATAGATTCATCACCCAAAGACTCCCTATGCTGTGGAACAAAATCCCGGTACATGTGAGGCAGAGCACCTCGCTGGCCTTGTTCAAGAGAAATCTTGACCGATGGATGGGAGATCGCAGATATACCCCAGGAATTACCTCAGTGTCACTGCTCGACAGAGGCACAGCAAAATAATGGGTATAGTTCCCCATACTAAAGGGGTGGCGTAAGCCACAAAACAATGGGCTAGGCTTATAAATGCCCTCGGGCAGATAGCCTAGTATGAACCTATGAACCTATGAACATAATAAAGATAACAATAAGTAATGAGCAGTAACAAATTGCTGGAAACCAATGCAATGTATATTACTTGATCCTCAGTTTGTATATCTTTTCACCTTTAGCCCTATATTTTTGACCTAGCCCATTCAATCTTATACCCCAATATTCTGGAAAGACAACAGAATAGTTCTGCAATTCCAAACCTTAGTCACTACCTGGGCTCTACTTAACAAACAAATTAAAAGTTTTTCATGACAGAAACTTTAGTCAGCCGAAATCTGAATGTAAATTACTACAATATAGGAGAATAAAAGCATGCAAAGATAATTCTCTTCATTCAAAAATATGTATAATGACTTTTGTTATCTTTCATAAAAGAAGCACAAAGGGGAATATCATATTTCCTCTAACATACAGAGGAAGACCAGATAGTTTTGCTTACTCTTCCACAGAACGGAAATAGACTACAAATATAAAGTGGGAGTCATATCACTTACAGGCCAATATCAGATCAACAATTATAAAACAAAGATGGGAAGAAGACATACCTCTCAACCTCAAGAAATCTGGACAAAGCTCAAAATAATGCGGGGACAAAGGACCAAAAATATGGACAGATTTTAAATATTGCTCTTACACACTTAGAACGTTGCTAGAATAACTTGATTTGCATTAGCATGCATTTTCTTAAGGATATGAAGTCTGAAACTCAAATGTATGTCATTATTTAGTAACATCAGTCCTCAATGATTTGCTAACCCCCCCCCCCCCCCACACACAAATTTTATGAGGAACAGACCAAAAATATGAGGCAAAAATCTGGACAGTTGAGCGATAGGGAAGAGGAACACCACAAGCACTGCATGTTTATATCAACATTAATCACAAATGGATTCTAACTTGGGTTGTAGGGACACTGAAAAGATGAATGTGACAGAATCTTTTTGCAGGACTGATATCTCCAGGTTTACAAAAGAAATGACATCATGAATCCAGAATGCTCCGTCTGGATAAATATCTCCTAAATTGGAATGGCAAACTGCAATGATGGTGATAATGGCAATGTTATGCTTCCAGGCATGGCTTCTAAGTGAGTAAATTTAACATGCCCAGTCCGTTGCCTGAGCAGGCTAGACCAGTGGGTACACAAAAGCATTTTTCTTGCATTTTTCAAAGTATCATACTACTGCAGCAAGTGTAAAAGGCTGCAGTACCAAAACCAGATACAACACTATTGTGGAACTGCAGATAACCACTGTTGCCACCCACCGTACTTATATGGTTATTGGTGAGCAATGCAAACAGCAGCACTGAACATTGTTGACAGGGTGTGTTCAGCAGTCTGGGAGAGCCAAAATGCATAGAAGAAGAATAGAGAAGTGCTTTATGGACTGCCATGGGCAATGTGATTAATCAGAGGGTTGGCAGAATAGCAGCAGCAGGCATTCATTCAGATATGTAAAGGGTGAGCAAGTGAAGAGGGCAAAAAACAGTCCCACTGCTCATAAGCATGTCCTACTTTAGTATGGCAACTTTTATTTAGATATTTTAGATGTCACTTAGTTCTGTTTCATCAATGAGATACTTTCACTCATGTCACAGAACAACAATAATCAAAAGACTGTGCTAGGCAAAGTGTAGGCAAACCCCCAATGCTTGACATGTGGCATGCTTTACAGGGTCTATATTAGATGAACAAATGCTTAAAATGTCAAGTACAACATGCTCGACAGCTTTTAAGTGAACATTTATCTAAGCAACACCCCAGAATGTCGAAACAAGGAGTTTTGAAAAGTTATAGTTGACCAGCCTTCAAGAAGCCAACAGCTGACTACCAAAATGTACTGTACACTATTACAACCCCCCCCAAAAAAAAAACAAAAAACAAATCGCCAAGCAAAATAAAGTGGGGGGCTTCACCCCCACACCCCCCAACATAGTGGGCTGTGCCCCTCACATCCCCCTTACTTAAATATACCAACTTTGAGATCGCACCACAGAGGAGGACTGTCATAACATTACACAGGGTGAACGGCGAGACAGCCCCCCAGTGGAGGACTGTAAGAACAGCTAGACAGGGTGAACATTCTGACATCAACCATTGGCTTCCTGATGGCTGGCAAACTATAACTTTTGAAACTCCTTGTTTCAACATTCTAAGGTTTTGCTTAGATGAGCGTTCACTTAAAAGCTGTCGAGCATGCCGTACTTGACATTTTAAGCATTCGTTCATCTAATAGGGAACCACTTTACACCCTACACCACTGTAATAAATATAATCACCTCCCCAGTCACACTGAAGAAAAATTCAGGGGAGTGTCACATCAACGGAAGGGGACTCATCCTCATAAACATATAGTCTTATGTTATCCTGCAGTTCTTACTGCTGCTGAATTGGACGTATTTGTCTGCATTTAACTGGGACACCAACAGTGTCTTCAAGAAGACTAGAGAACTCAGATTTTATGTGACATTGCACTAGCAGTTAAGCTCCACAAAAATGGTATAATTTGATTTATTTAATGTAAAGGGCAGTTCCTGTCCTTGTTTAGTCGACACGGTTTGCTTGCTTAATGGCCATAGCATTTACTTGGTACATTTTTAATTCTTTCATAGGGATGCTGTTTCTTTCTTTTTTTCCTTCAGCAGCCATGTTTGTTACCCTGCCAGAAGAGATGAACAATACTACATGCATGTTTTTCAAGCTCATATGGATGAATTATCTTACTTAGCACTGCAGCCACAATCTGGTTTAAAGAATGAAGTGACATATTTAATACAAAATGATCATTTTGGTGATTGGATCAACATAGTGTGTAGGTATAATATCTTTGGAATACCAGGACACTGCCCACTCCAAAACTGTATTTATTTATTTTTTATCCTGAACGTAGTTGTTTGTCAAATGCACTTGCAAGCAAACTGCAATCTTTTTAGAAGCCTTGTAAATCAAATTCAGTCTGGCCAAATTGTTATTTGTCATACTTTTTGATGTTTCTTAATTAAAGGAGAGGGTATAACTGGAGAGGGCTTGAGGACCTGCCATTAAGCTGATAGCAAAGAAAGAACTGCTGAGAGAGTGATTAGTAAAAACGGCATAACACATACTGTTTATTGGTTACGTTTACTGTATACAGATGTGGGTATGTCAGATGGCACATTTATGGGGCAGTAAGGTAAATGCCACCTTCAAAGTGCACTACACTTATACTTTTGCAAGCATTCATTACATGCAGCTATTTAGGTATTGTATGATCACAACCGTATCCCTCAACTGTCCCTGATTTTTTTTCAATAAATTAAAACAAATGGAATTCAACATGCGGTATATAGGCTGCAGTACAACTGTTGCTTTTCTTTCCAGTTATCTGTAATGGTTAGAGGCTTGCACATGGCTCATGCTAAGTAAAGGAGGAGAAGGAGGCGTCTAGCAGGCAGATGCAGTGGGTGGGTCCTGGGCAGAATTTTCTTTTAAGTCTCTAACCTAGACACATGTATTATTCTGTGCTACCATGGTATGCTCTTCACTTTCCAGTTCTGTTCGAAGTGAACCTCACCAGTAGAACTGCTCATTCTGAACTACTGATTAGTCTGCAGCTGCAGCAGAAATTACATTTATGTTGGTGAGAAAGTCAGATTTCATGGGGGGTTGGCATGAGGCCAAGATGGCAAACTGCTAATAGCATGAAGTAGCTCTGCTTTATTTTCTTTTTTTCTGACAGGAGTTTATTATACAAACTTAACAAAACTTATTTTCTTATACATTTTGAGTCATTTAAAATTAGACAACTATTTGAAAGAAAAATAAAGTGTTTTTATGATTTTTCTCTGATTTTTTTCCTATCAGAAGTTTTATTGACTGTTGTGAGAGAATGAGCCACTCAAAAGTGAACTCTCAAGACAACTTGGTGAAAAAGGAACTAGAGTCAGTATCCAGGAGCTTTCTATTAAATTTGATAAACTTGAGATCAACATGGACATTATAAAAGAAGATTCCAAGAAATGAACAGAAAAGTTAAAAGAGATCATAAAACAGCAATCTGTTCAGATCTCAGCAATAGAAGACACATTAAATGACCTGGATAGCAATATGTCAGAGAGTGAGAATCACACAGAATTCCTGTTAAAACAAAATACTTTGCTAATGGAAAAACTAGAGGAACTAGAAAGTAGCTCTGGAATAAATAATATTAGGATATATGGAATACCAGGAAAGGAAAAAGGAGACAATATGTTGCAGTTTTTAACTAACTGAATGCCTAAAATTCTGAATCTACCAAAAGCTCTCTCTTTTGCAATTTAGAAAGCCCATACATATCTTTCGACTTCTTCTTTGAAGAAAAATGCTCCAGTACCCAGATCTATTATTGTAAAAGTTCTGTCCAGCCAAGACAAGGACTTGGTACTAAAGACTGCTTGCGCTGATTCTCCAATAAAAAAAATAATTAAATAATAACACTATCAGGTTTGATAATGGCTATACTGTGCCTGTTATGACCAAAAGGAAGGCATGTATTCCATTCATAAAAGACTTAAGAAGCTAAACATTAAAGCTTAACTAATTTTTTCAGCCAGAATTAGCATCTTTTTACCAGGTCAGAAAACTTTTAATTTTCTAGATGATGCAGTAAACTTTTCTCAGAAGAAGAAATTTTTTGATTAATCAGAAAATATGGATTGGACACTTGTCATCTTAATTAAAGAGGCAAGCAACAGGAAATGGCTGGTCTTCAAATGACAAAAATAGTAAACAAAATTATAGAAAAGTAAGCTTGTTCTTATTTTCTATTTTGCCTAAATTGCTTTCTCACACGTATACAGTTTTGTCATCTATTACAGTTCATTATCAAATACAAGGTAAAACAAATAAACAAACATTCTACGTGTTATCAAAATATCTTTTCTATAGTATCTGAAATACTGTATATATGTTATTATTACTATTACTTATTAGTCCCTTTATTTTTTTTTATTTTAATTCTGTCTAATATTATTTTCAAACATAGAGAGTAGTGTGTATGTGGTGGTGGGGGTGTGTATTCTCAGAATGTGAGATAGTTTGTGTGTGTGTGTGTGTGTGTGTGTGTGTGTGTGTATATATATATATATATATATATATATATATATGTGTGTGTGTGTGTGTGTGTGTTCATAGGTTCATAGGTAGGTACTAGGCTATCTGCCCAAATGCCCAAAGGCATTTATAAGCCTAGTCGGAATGTGTTGGCTTTTGCTGCCCCCTTAGATTAGTTCCCTGTACCTCTGACCAGCAGAGACATTGAAGTGATTCCTGGGGTAAACTTTCTGTTTCCCATCCACTCGTCAAGGTTTCTCTTGAAGAGGGTTAGTGAGGAGCATGTGGCTTGAGGGGATATGGTTTTCTTTAGGTGGAGCATGTCCATCAATTCTGGGTTGGACATGGCCTTCTAGGCCAGGCAGAGATCACCTCTGAGTAGGCGGTATGCATCCGAGTACAGCTGAAGTTTCTTCAGTTGAGCTGCATAGGGCATCTGCTTGAGGCCAGTGATCCTCTTGGTGAGGTACTTCTGTGGTCTTTCCAATTGTTGCAGATGTCTTGTAAGGTACATCTCAAATGGTGCATTGTACTCTATGATGGGTCTAATGAGTGATGTGTAGAGGGGCCCAATGACATCTTTTGATCTGGATGCAAACCCTTTTGTGATTAGATGGGCCACAAAGAAGGATTTTCTAACCACTTTGGCAATGTGATTATCAAAGGAGAGGTTACTATATACTTGGATCCCCAGATCCCTTATTACGTCATCTGTATTTGGGGGGCTACCACCTATGTGGTAGTTTGTAGGTACTTTGTTTTTTCCAAAGGGGATGATTATGCACTTTTTGGCATTTATCTTGAGGCCATGGTTTTGACACCAGGTATTTGTCTCAGTGAGACCCTTTGGAGGATGTTTGTGTCAGCCAGAGAGTCAATTATATCCCCTAGTTTGCAGTCGTCTGTGAACTTGGTCAGCCATAGTCCTCCTGTACTTGCCTGTACCTCTGAGAAGTATATGCCAAACAGGAGGGGTCCTAGGACTGAGCCCTGGGGAACACCACTTGTAACCGGTTTAGAGTCAGACCTAGATCCCGCAACTCTTACCATGTGGGTTCTGTCTGTGAGCCAGCTGGCACCCTATCTCGTGAAGTAGGGGTTTATGTTCAGGCTGGTGAGCTTGTCTATAATACCTGAGTGGGGAATGGTGTTGAAGGCCTTTGCGAGGTCTAGGTAGGCTGTGTGGACCACCTTTCCCTCATCTATAGCCTTGGTAACTGTCTCGAAGAAGTCCACCAGGTTTAGGAGGCATGGTCTGCCCTTAATAAAGCTGTCTCTGTTAATGAGATCCATGATGATGCACTCCATAGCTTAGCAGACAAAGCTAGTCAGGCTTATAGGGTGATAGTTCCTGGGGTCTGTTGTGGCTCCACCTTTGTGGAGCAGAATAACCGTTGCTGTGCACCACTCTGTGGGCATGTAGCCTGTGGAGAGGCTGAGTTTAAACAGTGTGTTTAGGTGAGGGGTTAGTTCATCTTTGAGCTCGTGTAGGATGCAGCCTGGGACACTGTCCAGTCCCATTGATGCTGTGTTTTTGGTTTTGCAGAGGGCTGTTTTAACCTGAGTGTCTGTGATTTCAGGGGCACTTCATTCTTCTGGTATAGTTATGGGCCCTTTTGGGGTGATGGGGGGGTGAAGTTTGCACTGAACCTGTCTGTGAGGATGTTGGCTATATCGGTTGGTTCAGTGTATTTTGTGCCATTCTGCACTAACTCTGAGCAGATCTGAGAATTGCCACTTATATTCTTGACATAGCTAAAGAATGCCTTGTTGATATCTTTGGAGTCCATGGCAATTTTTCTTTCGAAGCTAGCTTTGGATAATTTTATGAGGGAATGTCGTTTCTTGCTGATACTGATCAGTGATGTCTTCCCTTCTTGGGATTTTACTCTTTTCTGTACTAGTTTCCTCCTTCTGTTGTATAGCTTGTTTATGGCAGGGGTCCACCAGACTGGTTTCCTTTTCTTGGAGGAGTGAGTCTTGGCTTTGCTTGGGATAGCATGATCCATGCATTCTTGTAGGTGCCCGTAGAATGCATTAGTAAAGGATTTTGCAGCTTGGACAGCATTATCCTTTAGCATGGGGGCTTTGAAACTTCCCACCTCTGTCTTAAGTAATTTGAAGTTTGCTTTTGAAAAGGTTTTCGCAGTGGTTTCTTTGACCGGGGGTGGTGGTGGAATGTGGATATCCAGAGTGATTAGTTTATGGTCAGATCTAACCAGTGAGGGGTTGACCTCCGGTGTGGAACATCGGTCGCCCATGTTGGTGATGACCAGGTCCAATATGTTGTCACCTCTGGTGGGAGTGCTGACCAGTTGATCCAGGGCATTTGAGTTTATAAATTCTAGAAAATGTTGGGCAAGGGAGTTTGTACTTGAGTAGTTCTCCCAGTTAATCTTTGGGTAATTGAAATCACCCAATATCAGGGTGTTTGGTAGGACCTTTATGTTTCCCAGTGTTTCCAGGAATGTGGAGTGGGGGTCCTGGGACATGGTGGGTGATCTGCAGCAAGCTAAAATTTGAATAGCAGTTTTGCCTGTTGTTAGTTGCACGTGGATGATCTCTGAAGCATCGTGCTGTGCCACTAACCTGGATGTGTGGGTATCCTTGATGAATATGGGATACTCCCCCGCCTTTTGTATTTTGGTCAAGGTTTTGTGGCTGAAATGTATGGTATGAGTTGTAGCCTGGTAGTGCTGGGGTGCTCTCTGGAGCTTTAAACCAGGTTTCTGTTACTGCACATATATCGATTTTCTCCATACTGAGGAGTGCCTCGAGTGCATGCATTTTGAGGTTTAGACTTCTGGCATTGAGTAGCATTACCCTCAGTTTTTTGTTACTTGTGTTATTTACGGTGTTGGGTTTGTGTTTTGAGCCTTGCCTAAAAAAGCCACTATGGGGGTGGCAAGAGCCTTGGCCAGTATTAAAAAGCCTAAGGGTGACAGGTGCAAGCCATCTCTAGCGAAGCAGCGTGGTTTGTCGAGCATATCATCCCAGACTGACAGACACTGGCTCAACTTTAAATTACACCAGAAGCTTAGCCAGTTGTTGAAACTGATAATTTTTTCTCTATACCATCATTCTTAATGAGGGCAGGATGCTACTCAGGGTCAGGGTCATACCGGCCTGGGCTATGTGATCAGAGAGTTCCTCTATGTCTCTTTTCATGTAGTCCAGGGAGGTACAGCTCAGGTCATTCACACCAACATGGACAACGACAGAGTCATATTTGTACTTTCTCTGGAGTGACCTGAGTGCTTGTGTTATATGGTGGATCCTAGCACCCAACAGGCAGCTAACAGTAACCTTCTCCTTGTTCAGCCTAGTGAGTGGGACATCAGTGTGCCTGACTATAGAGTCACCTATTACTAGTGTGTTGGGTATGTTATTTTGCCTTAGGAGCTGTGATTGTGTGGCACACTGGTTTTGTGAAGTATGTGTTTCATGGTTTGTGTTGGGGGTGGCAGTTGCTTGGATGTCTGCTTTGGAGGTCTCTGTTGCTTTTGCAGATTTTTATTTAGAGCATCTGAGTATGTTTTCGTGTACTTATGTGTGTTTTTTGCCGGTGCTGGTTTCATAGGTTTTTGTGAGACTGGCGGTGTGATGCAAGTAATTCCCTTCTCCTCTTGACTGCCTGGTCTAGTCTTGGGTTGAGAGAGCTTAGCCTCCAGTTTGGCTGTATAATTGCATCTCTCGCATGTATTAGTGTTTGTTGGATGGAGGAGAGGGTTGTCTGTGTACATGAGGCAATTGTAACATTGCTTCAAAATGTCCAGATTCACCAGTTGGACAGGAGAGTACACCTGAAACTGCCCTTTGGACATGTCTGGATAGATACAGTGAACTGTTTTACTGATTGGCTGGTAAGGTTGAATAGAGAGCCTTGTCCTTCTCTACAGTATAGGAGGGTCTAGTGCTAAGGTTTATTAGTGCTTGCTATGAGTTTTGAGCAAGTGCCAGTATGAGAAGTGAATGGTTTGACTGCTTAAGTTGAAAGTTTGTCTAGTTCTAAGGGAAAAATTGAAGAGAAGACTTTGTGTAGCTGGGAATAGTTATACCCTAGCTAACCGGTGTTGCCTGGCATGCAAAATCTTCCAAATGCGGGTTTTATAGCAGGAAAATGAAGGAGATAGAAATTAGCCCAAAATGGCCAATAAACTACTAATTTCTGGGCTGAAACCACTCCTCCAGGGACAGATAGGCTGCTCAAAGCTCCCTCTCGAACAGTGAACAGAGAAATTTCCTACTATCCAAGTAAGGTATGGGCAAACACAGAAACTTGTAACATAGCCCTGAATTCAGCACTAACCTGAAAACTGGACTATACTAGCTTAGAAAGGCGGGAAAACAAGTATATTTTTTTTGTTTGTTTTTTTGCAGAAAATAAAGCAGATAACAATAAAAAAAAAACACTTTAAATGCACAGAAATGGCTATCACACTTGAGTGTGTAGCCTACAATAGTTAAACAGGTAATTTAAACACAAAAACAACTTTGTTAAAGTGCAGGCAGTAAAATAAGTAAAATATGTAGCTGAAACAAGCTTTTTAAATCACAGAAACTCTAGAAAATCAGTGTTTTATGCAGAATAAGCTAAAGGCAGCAAGAAAATGCAGAAAAATGATACTTAATCACTCCAAAGTCTCTCTTTTGTCTCTCTGCTGCTGTAGAACTCTGCAGGGCACCAGGCAGGAGCTTGCTGAGCTGTATACTAGCACAAAAACCTTGCAAATGCTGGTTTTATAGCAGGGAAATTAAAGAGATCGAAATTAGCCCAAAATAGCAAATAAACTACTAATTTCTGGGCTGAAACCACTCCTCCAGGAACAGATATGCTGCTCAACACTCCCTCTCTCACAGTGAACAGAGAAACTTCCTTCTATCCAAGTAAGGTATAGGCAAACACAGAAACTTGTAACACAGCCCTGAATTAAGCACTAACCTGAAAACTGGACTATACTAACTTAGAAAGGCGGGAAAACAAGTATATTTTTTTTTTTTTTTTTTCAGAAAATAAAGCAGATACAATAAAAAAAAACACTTGAAATGCACAGAAATTGCTATCACACTTGAGTGTGTAGCCTACAACAGTTAAACAGGTAATTTAAACACAAAAATGACTTTGTTGAAGCACAGGCAATAAAATAACTACAATATGTAGCTGAAACAAGCTATATAAATCACAGAAACTCTAAAAAATCAATGTTTTAGGCGGAATTAGCTAAAGGCAGCAAGAAACTGCAGAAAAATTATACTTAATCACTCCAAAGTCTCTCTTTTGTCTCTCTGCTGCTGTAGAACTCTGCAGGGCACCAGGCAGGAGCTTGCTGAGCTGTATACTAGCACAAAAACCTTGCAAATGCTGGTTTTATAGCAGGGAAATGAAAGAGATGGAAATTAGCCCAAAATGGTCAATAAACTACTAATTTCTGGGCTGAAAACACTCCTCCAGGGACAGATAGGCTGCTCAAAGCTCCCTCTCTCTCAGTGAACAGAGAAACTTCCTTCTATCCAAGTAAGGTATGGGCAAACACAGAAATTTGTAACATAGCCCTGAATTCAGCACTAACCTGAAAACTGGACTATACTAGCTTAGAAAGGTGGGAAAACAAGTATTTTTTTGCTTATTTATATATATATATATATATATATATATATATATATATATATATATATATATATATATATTCATATTACTTATAAGTTCCTTTATTATTGTATTTAAATCCTCCCAAACCCTATTTTTTAACATAGAGAGTAGTGTGTATGTGGGGGAAGGGGTGTATATTAACATCTTTAACTAATCCACTTAATTTACATATGCTTTCTATACTTAATTTAAGTATTTTTTAAAATTTTTGGTTATTCTACCTGGTGAATGCAATTGTATGTAATATGCTTTATTTATGTGCGGTGAATGTCGCGTTTAGTGATTTTAGCTGCATGAAAATCATTTTTATGCATTACTTCACTTTTGTTTAATAGGTTTAACTTGTGTGGTGTTTGTTTATTACTTGGGCACTTATTCATTGAATTAGAGATGTTATTGACAGTTTTTTTACAGTAACTTGTTTTTTTCAGTCCCTTTTCCCACCTAATGCCAGTTAAATTGCTTTAGAATGTTTTTCACATACCTCAAGCTGTTTTTTTAATTTATAACAGTCTAGATTCCATGTTCAAGCTGCCTGTGCTGCAGGAAATGCATTTTGAATTTAACTCTCATTTACAGGAAGGGAACTTTTAGAATGTTAAAACGAGCTGCAGAAACACAAAAACAGAAAAATTAGAATGAATCTTGTTCATTTTAAAACATATCCATGTAGTTTTTATGCTCACTGTCTTTTAAAAAGTAGAATAATAAAAAGAAGAAAAGGAAAGAAGAATACAGTGGGAAGAAGGAAAAGACGAGATCTGCAGACTTAATGACACCTGGTACTAATCACTGTTTAATGACATCTTGTGGTCATCCTAATTATAGTTCAGCGAAAGGTATACTTTAAATATAATATACTCGTGCAGCAGATCATCACAGTACAGTGCGATATGTCATTTATAGTGATGAAAATGCTTGTTTAAAAATATTGTTTTAATGTGTCATGAAAGAAGCTGAAAAAAGTAATAAAACTTGAATAATAATGAATTAGACCGTTACTGCTCGGCAGAATACTTATGATAAACAAAGCGATACCTATTACAGTGATGGATTTTCCTCTACAGTTTCTCTGTTTCTGTAACATGCTACCTGTTATATTGTACACACAAATATTTTCATACTGTCAGACTGAATTTTTGATTATTCGGTCTAAACATTTCAGGACTTGGCATTGTGAGTCCTGATATTTTAAAAGGTTGCTTTGCTTAACTGATCCATTATTGTCACTGATCTAATATATTGTTTCTTATCCACATTTCATTTATGCAAATACAAACCATTTACTTCTTTGCTAGCTATGTCTTACATTTCTGACATTTTCTAATTTTTGCATTGTTAAAGGGCTATTTGATATTTTCTACCTGGGCTCCTGCAGAATACAGATTCTTCGCAAGAATAGATAATTTCATTAAATAAGATCTAATAAGTCAAATAACTGATCTGCTTCTTACAACAGGCAGTGACACACCTAAAGGTTTACTCTCATAAAAAATATAACAAACACATAGACCATGGGTGATTCACAGATAATGGAAGACCTGAGATATAATACAAAGACATAGTTAAGCATCAAGACTGTTGGTGGAATACAGAATACTTAGAAATGCATAGGATGAATTACGCTGATAGCATAGTAAACAGAGAATGACATGTGCCATACACAACCTCTGGCAGTGTATTAAAATATTGTTATAGAAAGCTATTTATTATCTGAAACTTGGCAAGATACAGATTAAGCATCCTTACGTCGCTAAATGATGCTAGATTGCAATTCTATATACAGAAGGACATCCGCATGCAAAAACACAGTCAAATTGAAACATATTTGCACAGCTCACACTTGTCTATTCATAAGTAAGTGGTGTACAGATGTATTTATACAAGGTATAACAAAATGCCTGCAAAAACTAAATGCCCCCCAAATCTTTTGGTATTACTTTAGTATACAGTTGCCCCAGTGCTTTCCTGGAAATGCAACTGTGAAATCTAACAACTGATGTGATGCCCAAAAGAGCTGTGCAGTGCAACAAAACTGTAAGTTTAAACACAGGGAACACTTAATTGCTAAAACAGAAATGAAAACAAGCATGCAGGAAGCTAATATATCTTATATGGGATAAAATATGGTTCATACATCTGCACACTAGTTGCTATAAAATTGTTTTTTTTGATACAAAATGATTTTAACAGACATTTGACTAGAAACTATTAACAGTGATTATAAACTTGCTCTGAGAGAAATATATTTATTTGACTTTTATATAAATATTAACTTCCATATAACAGCATTTATATACATTACTGTACTTATAATTTAATATAAGCTGTTGTCTTCTGTGCTACATGAAACAGTTTAGAGGAGAAGATGCTTAAAACACCTCAATCTGCTCAACATCTGTTGCCTTATTTACTCACAGTTACTTCGCTAATTATTTGAAAATAATATTAATTAGCAGATGTAACTCTTCAAAATGTTCTGCATTTCTTAGTGAAATATGTACATTTATTTTATACTAAACTGACTTTTAAATCATTTTTCATTTCCTACTTACTGGTATGATGAATACAAAAACTTGATCCGCACATTTCAGAATATGGCAATGAAAAGTACTATAAGCAAATATGTAAGTACACGATACTTAAAATATAATCATAAAAGAATGCTTCCTGTACAGAAATTAAATGTTAGATTTATATTCCAAATACTAGAGGTATTGATAGTAACATGCATACATTCATAATACAAACAAACATTCACTTAAGAACACTCACTCATTTGTATATTAATCTTATGCATAGATATATAGAACATACTCACATTTTTAACTGTTAATATATATATCAAGCATCTACTCATAATTTACAAACACATACACACAGTTATATGTATGCACATCCACGTAAATATATTATGTATATATAAACACATATAATATACAAAAATATGTCATTTTACATTGTAGCACATTTCAACTATGCTTCCATATTCTGTTACTTTTACCTTTTCACCCATGCTATTAAATGAGTTTTAAAAGTTTTATGATATGGGATCTTGATATGTATTGGTGTTATGATGTCTGTAGGTGGGTCTAATTTACACGAATGAAATTTAACTTACCCAAAACTTATAACACCATGACGAAAGGGCTAACAGCACCAGAATGCCGACATCCCGGAACACCGACTTACCACTCCAGGTAAATAACTGCTTGGCCATTCTAAACAAAAATGTAAACCAAAGAAAACCAAACCCACTCATGTGGGGGACTTCACTCCCCACCCCCTATGTCCTTACCCCCCCAGATAAACATACCAACTCTGAGATTGCACTACAGTGGGGGTAAGGGGAAACGTTCAACAGAATGGCCAAGCGGTTACTTACCTGGAGTGGAAAGACAGTGTTCCAGGACATCGGTGTTGTGCAGTAGATGGCCTTTTCGTCTCAGCATTTTAAAAGTCAGGTAAGTGAACATTCAGGTTTCTGAAGGGAACCCCTCTTGGTTAATGCATTATAGGTGTTGTCAGTTTTGTTTATTTCTTCCATATAAGTGCTTAAATACTAAGCTATTTATAGTATTTTCTATAGTAGGATCAATTAGAAGAAATGACTATATAAAATGTCTTGATCAAATGCAGAAATTTGAAATGCATTATTTTTGGGATATTTTTGATATATTCAGAAATACATAATATCATTCTTTATTAACATTTCCAACTTTATATTTCAATGATCTTAAATATTTCTAAATTAATAATTAATATTTCTTAAAAATAATCCAGTCTTGATCGTAAAAAATAAAATAATTATTTTATTATGTGCACAGGTTAGCGCTTTCACCAAAAGCTTCTTCAGCCCTTAAAATCTTCCCTGGCTTCAACACCTTTTTGATTAATCTCAACAAACATGTGCTTACTAAAAGTGTGTTTTTTTAAGATAAGGAATGCTATTTACAGATCCAGGGTACTGCTATGGGGGCATCTTTTGCCCCCATCTATGCTGATTTATTCATGGCATATATTGAAGAGATCATGATTTATGATGATACCCACAATTTGTTTCTGCCAGAAATTGACATCTGGCGGAGGTATTTGGATGATTTCTGGATGGTGTGGAGATCAGATACTGAATATCTCAAAGAATTTATTGAATATCTTAATGATAATAAATGGGGAATTCACTTCACGATTACCTATGACAGGGAACACATCACCTTTCTGGATGTTTTGATATCTAGAAAGGATGATAATACCCTGAACACTGAGGTATATAGGAAGTTCCCACAATACAATACCTTACTCCACGCCTCCAGCGATCATCCAAAACACATTGCCAGGAACATTCCCAAATCACAATTCATTAGAATTAGACACAACTGTTCGGATGATCACAGTTTTAATTATCATTGCCAGGATTTACATGATAGATTCATCAATAGGGGCTACAGTTCGGGTTATGTTACAATGGTACATAATTATGCATCGGGTCTCACTCGACAGGATCTGTTGGCATACAAAGATAAACCATTGTCTTTAAATACATTACATTTTACTACCACTTATGGTAGAAATACTAACAGGTTTATGGATATTGTCAGGGACAATTGGAATATATTACAGGCGGATGCTGCATTAAACACCTTGATTCCTACTGTTTGTTCATTTTCCTTTAGAAAAGGAAAAAATCTAGGGGCTCACTTTAATCACTATAAGCACCATTCTGATTCCATTTTACCCCAGTTATATCAAACTACTATACTGGGTGACAAACTCATTGGCTGTTTTCCTAGTGGCCATTGTAATAATTGCAAATATATTTTGAAAACTAAAGAATTCACTAGCAAAAACAGTAGTACAGTTTATGACATTAGGTTTTTTGCCAACTGTAATACGGATTGGGCCATTTATATGGCATGTTGTAGCTGTCAGTCATTTTATATTGGCCAGACATCACGACCATTTAAGCTACGTATGTTAGAGCATCTAAGTGACATTAGATGTAAATGAATAACTAATGCTCTTTACAAACACACACTTAAACATCAGACAGCAAAATTTCATTTTATCATCATTGATAAGCTTATAGGGGATCGCACTCACAAATCTGGATGGCATAATAGACTTAATACAAAAGAAAAGAAATGGATAACTAAACTTGGTGCTCTTTTCAATCCAGGGCTTAATGAATATTTATGATGAATATTTATGATGCATTTATGTCAGCCAATCTCATTTATTTTTCATTATATAAGGCTTCTTGTATCTGTTTTTGTTTTTTATAACACTGAAGAAGGCTAGGTTAATCCCAGGCTGAAACCGGTCTGTTTGATGAAGTCATATTACTATTAAAGTATACTACTACTCACAGCCTACTTGTTGCTGGCTATTTTTTATCAATTTGTATTACATTTTTTTGCTGCGCAACTTCCTCCATGCAGGGAAGTCTTTTCTTGCTACAAAAAATACATTCAACCATGAGAACATTACATATGCTATAAGCTACAACAAGTGGTGCTACTCAAATCTAGTTTAAATGAAAGCCATTCATATATACAAAATGCAAATGTATATAAATAAATCATGTGCATTACGTAGCCCCATGAATTTTTACTTAGAAACTAGGGACTTATCAATTCACTACCAAACACTCATAATTCCATTGCTAAGGCAAATATAATAATCAAAACAACAGTCATCCACTGCAATGTACTTAGAATCACCAACTCCCTGTGGCATTTTAACTATTGCCATCATACATAGAGGAGATTAACACTCTAAATCATATCGGCAATGGTCAAGTTCAAACCCTATATACTAATTAAAATCAAAGCTAACGGATGGTGCATGCCATTAAATGCTGGCATAGCACTTGACAAGCTCTTGGTCACTTTATATGAATGACTCTATATATTGTTGGTGAAACATCATATTACGAGACCTTCTGAGAACCTGCCTCAGCTAGATTACTACAGCTGCCTTATATATCATACTTTTGTCATCTGTTTATAAGAACGTTCATTTGACCTTTAAGTTGACACTTGGAATTGTTACTAGGCACTAGCTTTACTTTTCACCTAAGTACGGAGGACTTGCCATTTCTCGCTGTATTAATAGTAAAGGTAATATTAGGACTTAACTGTCTTTAACATTAACTATCAGTAAGAATTTTTTATTATTACTTCTTGGCCATTACCCTTCTATTCCTAAGGATGGGTTTTATTGTGGCTCTTTCATTCAGGCCTCTGCCTTTGTCTGCCCTGAGTTTAATAATCCAGTTGACCTCTTTATTTTCTATGGCATTCCTTATATTCCCTTCATGTATCCTGGGCATGTATACATGTATTACCTTGAATTTAAAAGTATGTTCTTTGCCTTCCATCATTACATGTTTAGCTAATGCATTATTCTCATAATTAATTCTTATGACATATAAATGCTCTCTGATTCTATTTTGAAATTTTCTATCGGTCTTACCTACATAGAACGAGGAGCATTTCTGACAAGTGGCCAAATATACCACATGCATTGTGTTGCAATCTGCTGTAACTTTGAAATGATGGTTAATTCCTGTGTCTGGATGTATAAAATCTAAACTCTTATCAATATAAGGACAATGTTTGCACTTTCCACAAGGTATAGTTCCTAGATGGTCATTAATTCTGAGATCTTCTGTCTGGTGACACAACAACCTTTTAAGGTTAGGTTTATTCTTAAATAAATACCTTGGTGTTACACCTACTGTTTTCCTTATGTCTTCATCTGTAGTCAGTACACGCCAATGCTGTTGAATTATTTTCATTATATGTTGATTGTCCACTGTGTGAAACATTGGTATTCGTAATTCTTGATATTCATTACTTTGTATCTTTTCTATAGTTGTTGTGTTAGAAAAATAGGGTGCTGCCCTGTCTAGCCTCACCGTATCCATTTCATACAGGCCCTTATCTATATCCTCACCTCTATATCCACGCTTCACTAGTCTACTTCTAAATAAATCCATTTCTTCATGATATCCCTCTTCTGTGGCATTTAAATGAGATATTCGCATAGCTTGCTTTTTGACTATATTTATTGAACACATATTGTGGATGCATGCTCTGTCTATGAAGTATTGCATTCTTATAGCATTTCTTTCTGTATACACCTGTATTAATATAGATTTCCATTACCCTTTCAACATATACATCCAGATATTCAACCTTGGTATATGAATAGTTAGATGAAAAACATTCAATCATATTATTCATTTTGGAAATACTTTCAATTAGACTTTGTTCCTCTCCTTCCCAAATAAGAAAAACATTGTCTACAAAACGACAATAGAAAATCACATGGTTTTTAAACCAGGTCTCTTGAAATAGATAGTCTTCCTCCCACAGTGCTAGGAACATATTGGCGTAGCTATTGGCACAAGAAGTGCAGATAGCTATGCCTTCGCGCTGGATATAGATGGTATTAAGGAAGAGAAAAACATTGTTCTTTAAAATAATCTCCAAAAAAATACCTATAAGTTGTATACTAGATTCACTATACTCGCTATGTTTAGTTAAATACCTTAGTACATATTCTATACCTAGGTCATTCGGTATGATTGTAAATAACGATTGAATATCTAGGGTGACAAACATCATATTAATTTGCATAGGTGTAATACTGGTATGTTTATACAAGTCCATAAGAAATTGTTTTATCTTTTAATACTAATTTGTTTTTATCCAAAACTGGCCTAAGCTGTCTCTCAATATAAAGTAAAATTGTTTCTGTGCACCATCCTCTGCCAGAGACTATAGGTCTCATGGGGGGATTTTCTGGATTCTCATGCACCTTGGGTATTCCCTGTATTTCGGGTATCAATGGGTGTTCCACCTCTAAAAATTTCACTAACTCATTAGTAATCATACTATTGCTAAGTAAGTCATATATAGTCTGGGTTATATTTACTTGTTTATTATCAATTACTTTTTTGTTTATAATACTATAGTATGATGTATCTTTAAGCATCTCTTGCATCACCCGTACATATTCTAGTTTGTCCATTACTAGCAGTGGTCCCCCTTTGTCTGCTGGCCTAAAAACTATAGTGTGATATTTTTGTAGTCTCTGTAAAGCTTTCCTTTCATTGTAGTTAAGGTTATACCTATATTTGATGTTATTTTGCCTATTTTTCCCATTATACAGGCAGTGCACATCTTCCTCCACTAAATTATAAAAAGCCTCTACTAATGGATGATTATTTGGAATGAATTGACTTGGTTTTGTAAAATGACATATGTCCTTATTCACATGATTTCTAAATAAATACTTAAGCATAACATTCCTAGTAAATAACTTAATATCAATCAGTGCATCTGTGTGTTGAATTTTACTGGTGGGAATAAAATTCAACCCTTTATTAAGTACATTTAATTCAAATCTGTCCAGAATCCTATGTGACAAATTCCAGACTAGGCAGTCCTCATCTGGTTCCACATTTTCTTGAGTGTATGATTGGTCTGTCTCTCCACTGATAATTTTCTCTTCTGCCTTCCTCGGCTCTCCGAACGGTTCCTTCTCACCCCCTTCTCCACAGAAATGGGAAGGGGGAATTGATAAAAAAACACTGAATTGTCAGTGGTATTATGTGAATTAGTCCTAATGGTATTCAAATAGCTTACTTTTGGCCGTAACACTTGTTGATCACTATTATCACCTTTCAAAGCACTGTCCCCATGTACTATTGTTTGTTCTATCAATAAGGGTGAGCATTGCAGACTAGTTGGGGTACTATTGGCACCATCTCCACTATTCTTAGTTGTTATATCTTTAATTAGTTTCTCATGAGTTTCATTTGTTTCTATTCTGTGTTGAGTCAAGTCTGTATTATCAGACATTAGTTGAGAACATGGTTGAGGTTTGTTATGAATAGCAGTCTCTCTGTGTGAGGTGTTAGTATATTGTCTATTAGAAAAAAAGTAAAGTAATATCGTTAGCTCCCAAAGTATCCTTCAGCAAAAATTCTGGAAACAATGTAGTAAAGATAAACTGCAAGGATACACCACGAGAAAAGATGCATAAAATCTTGCTTTATTCCAGTAAAAACATGAAGTAGGATAGCGCTAGGCGCTATGCACGCTTCATCAGATCAATTAAATTAAATAAAAACAGTTCTTATATAGTAAAATTCATCCAATAAAATTCATCCAATAAAATTGTTAGCTTCAAATTGGACTAATTAATCAATTAGAGCCTTCCAGCATTAAATTTCTAAAGCTGAAACCAAACAGATAAATTTTACTAAGCTTCTTGCATCGTATAAATTCACATTCAGTAATCGCAAACCAAGCCTTTTCTTTTTCTATTATTAAGAGAACACATATAATTTTCTTTCAATAAGTGACATTAATCATACATTTATATAGTATATTTACTTAGAAATCATATTAAATAATCAAATGTTTAGAACTCAGATGGATGTGCATTTAAAGCACCAGTTCCCATTAATTGCAGTTCGTTGAGAAATCTTCCTTCATCCCGTAATGGACATTCTCAGTAAAATCACTTCAATATGCATAAATAAATTTTACATAATGTCATTTGTTAAACCATTTTACTAATGCATAAGATATGCCAATAATATGTCAGGCTTATACATTAATAATTAATTTCCACTAAAAATTTTTGTTTTTTGACAATTTCTAAGAGAGACAAATGTCTAAAGGTCATAAATTATACACATCAAATCTTTTCCAATAAGAATGGATCAACCTAACAGACCATAATAGTAAAATGTTACTGCATTCATATGTACCATACCTCTTAGTTCTATATTCTATATTTCATTATTCATTAAAGAGGTAAATAAAATTAAGACTGGCATCATGACAATTGATGTATTAACAATAAATATGATAAAAATAACAAACATGCTAAATATAATAAAAATAATATAAATATAAATATGAATATTATCAAGCTGATAAATAGTGCATAAAACAATATTAATCTATTATGTCTAAGAAGACTATGTAATTTTCCTTGCTATTTCCTCTAAATAAGAGGCATTTCAATAGTGAAAATAGTGAAAGTATTAAAATAATGTTGAAAGTATATTGCAATAACAGTATATAAAAAAACTAAAAATATATATATTAATTAATTCATCTATTTACAGAATATTAAGCCATTAATTCTAAATAAGGACATCTTACCTAAGAAATAATAACCATATATATTCCAGGTAAGTATAAGTATTCTTATTTCCATAGAACACTAGAGTCAAGAGATCCTAATAGTAATCATCAGCATTATGGTACTATCTCTTTTCAAGAATAGGCTTCAAAGACACATAATTATTGATTCCTGGTTCCTTATGTGCTCCGGATTTAAAAATCCAGCCTAACTCTATTTCCAATAGATGGTTAACATTGTCACCCAATCTATTGCTCATTTTCACTATTTGCAATACCCTGAATTTAAACCCATGTGTAGGATTAAAATTAATATGTTTCGCCAGTGCATTTAATTCATTCCTTTTACGAATGTCGTATGTATGATTATAAATACGTTCTTTTAATTTTCTTTTTGTTAATCCAATACAGAAAGCTTCGCAAGAAGTACAATTCGCCATATAAATCAAATTAGCGCTGTTACAGTCAGCATGTGTTCTTGGTTTAAATTAAAAAAAAACATGTGGATGTCGATATTCTTGTGTAGTATTTATATATTTACACATGTTGCAGCGTTTACAAGGGAAAGTGCCCCATAATGCATCATTACTATGTTCACTCATATCACTAAAGCTTCTCATAAAAATATCTTTCAGGTTGTCACATGTCTTAAACATAAAAGTAGGTTTCTGTCCCACTAAAGACCTAATATCATCCATCATAGTCAGAATATTCCAGTTCTTAGTTATTACTTTCCTAATGTGTGCATTATCATTCGTATATTTCATTAAGTAAGCTATTTTATTACTATTTTTATCCCTTTCACTATATTCTATTGTATATTTAGATCTATCATAGCCTATTTCCATATTTCTCTTTACTGTATCTTCTTGATTCATATCTTTTCGGTTCAAAAATGAAAATATAATATCATCTCTTATTTCCTTAATCAAGTTGTAGTTATAACCTCTTTCTGTAAATATTTGTACCATATTATTGGCTTCCTCTTTTAATATAAGTGGATCCTTACATAATTTAGTCATTCTTAAAAATTGACCTTTCATTATCCCTGTGAAAGTATGTCTGGGATGCATACTGCTTTGTTCTAACATATTATTCTTCCAGCATTTCTTTCTAAAGATCTTCGAAGTCAAATTGCCTTCTTTATTGAAATATAAGTTCACATCCAAATAATTAATACTTTCTCTAGAATATTCAAATGTGAATTTCAGAAATTCTGTAGTGGATTCCAAATATGTAATAAATTGCTGTAATTCTATGACTGTCCCATTCCAGAATAACACCACATCATCAACAAATCTTCTATAAAAACATATTTTTTCCATCCAAATACTATCAAATAAACATGATTTTTCCCAGAAATATGAAACCAGATTCGCGTAAGAATTCGCACATGGGGTGCCCATGGCAACACCCCATGTTTGAAGATAATATTTATTATTAAATAAAAATACATTATTATATAACACCAAATCCAGCAATTGGCTTATCAATATTTGTCTGTCTGCAGAAAAATCACTTTCATTCATCATGATTTCACGAATGGCTTGCAGCCCATATTCATTTGGTATGCAAGTGAACAAATTGCATATATCTAATGTCACTAATATTAATTTATCTGAAATCATTTGGTCTTGTGGGATTAAATCTATCCCTTGTAAAAGATTTTGTGTGTCTCTTAAAATAGTAACTATTTTGTCAACCATAGGTCTGAGCATTTTTTCTAAAAATATTGAAAGGTTGTAAGTAGCCCAATTTCTCCCAGAGACTATGGGTCTCATTGGTATAGGTTTAACCTCCTTATGTATTTTGGGCAAACCTTTTAAAGTTGGTATCAATGGCTCCTGAATGTACAAAAAATCATACATTTCACTGCTGATTTGGCGACACATGAGTAAGTCATACAAGTTATTTTTTATATTACTAATTATTTTAATAACTTGCCCTAGGACCAATTCACTATAACTGTTTGTAGAGTTAAGAGATGTCTCAATGTTTTTAATATATTCTTCTCTATTCAATATTACTACTCCGCCACCTTTATCAGCGGAGGTAATCAAGATGTTATTATTTCTCCTCAATTCTTGAAGTGAATAATACTCATTTCTGTCTAAGTTACAAAACTTGTTGCTGACATGTTTTAAAGAATAAAATTTATAAAGGTCATTCTCACATGACTTTACAAAACATTCTACCACGGCTGGTAGTTGAGGAGAAAAAGTGCTCTTATTCTTAAAAACATCTACATTAACATTTTTAGCAGCTTCAGACAAACTCTTCTTGTCACTAAAAAACAACTTTAGAGCAATGTTCCTTGCAAACATTCTCAGATCGGTGAAAGTTTCTGCCAAAACACTCGGTTGTGACGGAATAAACTTTAACCCTTTATTTAATAGAGATAGATCAGAATCAGATAAAACATAATCAGAATAATTAGACACCAATCCAGTCAGTTTAGAGTTCTTTTCTGTTGCCCGTACCTGTCCTGTGAATACTTTCGTTTTCTCGGTCCCCGACTTGTTGATCTCCCTCTGTTGAATCGATCCTGCTTGATCGGAAAAGGGCCATCAGTAGGTTTGTTGAAAATAACGGTGTTGCGTCTAATCGTACCTCTCCTTTCAGGATCATCAGCATGTATCAACGCCTGTTGATTCGGGGGTGGAGTGCTATAGTTCTGACTCTCTATGTGTTGTTGCCTTCTCACTTCACTTGGTTCAGTAATACAGGAAACGGCTCCAGGCAATGGCGCCAAATTTAAATCAGTAGTTCTTCCTGATTCCGGTTCTCCGCTTTGTGATTGAACATTGCGATTAATTCTAGTATTATTGGCCTCATTTACTCTGGGCCAAACAAAGATGTTCCCCATTCTAAAATCTTGAACATCTCTGGCTAATTTTCTTTCTTTTATATTCTTTAGTTTATCACTGTAGATATTAATCTGTGCACAGATGTTGTTGAGCTTCCTTATGCATGTCTCTGATTTAAAACGGTCAGTTATATCTTTGTACAAACTGTCTATTCTCTTTTGTAGCTCAGTTTCAATAGGTTCAAAATGTTCTAATAATAGATTAATATACTTGAAACCAAGCTCCAAGTTCATTTCTTGCCATTTTTTAAGCAAAGCAGGGTATAGTTGACCATAAGTAGGCATGCACAGAACGCGCATGCCTCTCGGTATAACCTTAAAGTGGTTACATGCTTGTAAATGTTTCCTTTGCCAAGACAGTCTCTGGAGTTTATAAAAATTATTCTCTAACTCTTTAGTTAGTTCATGAAACTCAGTCATATTCTTATCACCAACATTAGTTGTTATTATTGTGCTCACCATTTCTGAGAAGTTTAAATTCAGCAATGGATTGTTTTTTTGTGGTAGAAAAGCATCAATGTTCAGCATATTCAATTTCCCCTCCGGGTTGTAGTCCAATTCCACATGTAAGATGGCAATAGTTAAAATGCCATGGGGAGTTGGTGATTCTAAGTACATCGCAGTGGATGACTGTTGTTTTGATTATTATATTTGCCTTAGCAATGGAATTATGAGTGTTTGGTAGTGAATTGATAAGTCCCTAGTTTCTAAGTAAAAATTCATGGGGCTACGTAATGCACATGGTTTATTTATATACATATGCATTTTGTATATACGAATGACTTTCATTTAAACTAGATTTGAGTAGCACCACTTGTTGTAGGTTATAACATATGTAATGTTCTCATGGTTGAATTTATTTTTTAAAAAGCATTTTATAGGCATTCATAAGCTTTCTATGCATAAGCTTTTGTCTTATAATATATAGAACGTACATATGATAGAACTTATTTATAAGATGCCAATATTAAAAGCACACAGAATAGATGCATTAATTTTAAATTTATGTGAGAGTGTACAAAGTTAGTGTATATTAATCATGGCTTGTACTGACAATAAAATCAGTGAGTTCTATAGGTACATAAGCTGGGGTACCATAATCTTGATAAAACCTTGCATTTTTGGGGAGCTGATGTGATGATAGGTGTTTATGATGAATGATAAGAGCTCCATGCAATGTCCATCTAATACGGAGCATCTTATGTTCATCAGCGCATAAATGATACATAGATAGCAATGATATAATATGCAGTTCACTTTTTAAAGGATACACGAATTTATAGTTGTAAATATATTCAAACATGTAAGCATTTTATACTCTGAAATTTTACATGCATGAGGTATATATTGTTAGTAGTGCTCTATATTTAATAGAGCATTTAAATTTTTCTTAATTGTTTTAAAAAGCTTAGGATACTTAGAAATATGTCAATACTGTTATAGATATGCTAATGTGACTTTAAACTTATGGAAAGGTTGGTCTGCTGAGCAAGTTAATTGATTAATTGAAGTAATATCACACGACGAGTATATAAGCAAATGTTTGTTTGGAGGGAAGATTTTAAGGTCTGAAGAAGCTTTTGGTGAAAGCGCTAACCTGTGCACATAATAAAAGAATTATTTTATTTTTTACGATCAAGACTGGATTATTTTTACAAGCTAACTGGTTGTCTCTCACTGGCTATCGTTTTTGGACTTATTTCTACTTATTTTCCAGACAGCGGGGAGGCATTTACTTTAAAACCTTTCGGTTTAAATTTAGAATTGGGCATTTGATGGAGTTTAATTATTATACAATACTTGGAAATAATTTTATAAATAATTTATAAATACTGTATTTAATTTGTACACAAATTTATGAAGAATGTATTGTTTAAAACACGCATTCATTTGTGATATTTATTATTATTCACAAGGTCACTTTAAAATGTTTCTTCCTTTTGTGATATTTATTGGAAAATTGAGTAATTGATTGTTTGAACATTCATTATAAAAGCTGACATTGTGCAGCAATTAATTGTGATCCTTGAAGGTGAATTGCCGAGGTACCAGATCATTTCACAATAAAGGAGAAGAAAAGTACTGGCTGTTTGGTGTGTTGCTGCTATAATTGTCTCTCATTAAACATCAGTGGATGTAATAATCCACTAAAGAGGAGTAGCTTAAACAAATATTTATAACTACACAAAACTCACATAATTTTCTTACAAGAAACACATTTATTATCTGAAGATGTAGCTAGATTGATGTTAAGAGATTATTCAACTCTTGTGAACTCCCATTTTAAATAAAAAAGGAGGGGCACTCTTATTCTTTGGAGAAATCTATTACGTATGCCTAAAATATTAAATACCTATTCAGATAAAAATGGCATGTTGGGTTTAGCGGTAGTAGAAACTGATAAAAAACGTATAGTTTTGTGAATTCTTACTGGATACCTGGAATTGGAGCCAAAGTTGCTAAGAAATATTTGGATATTATAAACTTATATACAAAAGGTGAATTGATTATTTCAGGAGATTTTAACTGTATTGTTTCTAGTAAAGACACAGCTACTTTAAAGCTTCCTAAAATATCTTTAGTAGCCAAACACTTAGATCATTTTATTAATTCTCAACATTTTAAAGATCCATATGATATTAAATCACCTAAAACTCTTATGTTTATACATTATTCTTACAGATTTGGCACCCAGACAAACATTGATAAAGTTTTTACTTCTAGTAATTTATTTACTAAGATTGAAGATATATTGATAACTTCTGTCTTGTATGTGACCACCATGCTATTACATTTACTTTAACATTAAAGACAAGTAATTTGATTTAATATCAGAGAATCCCTGCTTATATAGTAAAATGAAAAGACTTTAAGAAATGGTGTCGAAGACAAGTAGAGCAGTACATTGAAATTAATAATAATAGAGAAATTTTAGAAGTAATTCTCTTGGATTCTTAAAAGGCTTATCTATATGGAAGAATTACAAATGTGTATATATGTTAAAAAGGAGTGGGATAAGGAGTTGATGTCTTTGCTGTCTAATGTAGATAAATTTAAATCCAATTTAAAACCTTATGACAAATTGACAAATTAGTTGAAAATATTAAATCAGAAATATATTGATATACTTCACCATATAATATTAGTAAATCTGGAAAAAAATTAAATTACAAACTTAATAATCCTAAAAAGCTTACACAGGTTGGCTGTTAGATCTATGAAAAAATACTAATTATATTAAAGAAATAATTTCCAAACAATGTGATAAATTAAAAAGTGACTAATTTAAAAGGCATACTAGAATGTTTTAAGAAATATTATGAATAAATTTATAACAAAGAGACAGACTTAGAGATCAACAACATAACTGATTACTTTCATGAAAGACAATATAATGTTTAGATTAATCAAAGAACAAAGATCCAAAATTGATATGTCATTCTCATTTAAGGAGGTAAAAGTTCAAATTAATAATCTTGAATGAAATAAACCCTGGTCTTGATGGTATAATCCCAGAATTATACAAATTATTCCCAGAGAATATTTAAATATCCTATTAAAAGTTTTTGAACATGAAAAACATATGTCAAACCATCCCCTCTTGAAATATTCCTATATCTCCTATCTTGAAGCAAATAAAAAATATAACTTATGTTCTTTTTACCGTCCTTTTTTCATTATCAAATGTTGATTATAAAATATTTATGATTATTCTTGCAAAAAGATTGAACCTTATTATGCCAGTATTAATAAATTATGATCAGACTGGTTTTATACTACATAGAAAGGTTCAGAATAACATAATTAGGCTTAATACTTTAATAGAGCTGGCTAATAAAAACAGAAAAGAACTAACTATAAGCCTAGATATAAATAAGGCTTTTGATTCTATTAGTCGGAATTATTTCCTCATAGTACTTAATATGAAATTTCCCTGATTTTATAAATCTTATAACTAATCTATAGAGTAACTCAACCTCTTTTATTAAAATTGTCTCTTTTCTTTCTAACTCTTTTAAAATATTTAAAGGTATAGACAGGGTAGTCCCTTGTCACCTCTATTATTTGTTCTAGCAATTGAACCTTTCCCAAATATTATTAGATATAATAGCAAAATTCAGGGATTATTGATAGATGAAAGATATTCTTATAAAATTCAATTATTTGCAGAAGACATTTTAGTAACAAGCGGTGATGTTGAAGCTTCAATATAAATTTTAACTAAGCCTATGAATTACTTTGAAAAAGCATCAGGTTTAAAGTTTAACCCTGATAAAACAGAAATGTTACTAAATAATAAAAAAATAATAATTATTTAAGAAACTATAAGAATTTTATTTGGGACAATTCACATATTATCTTATAATTAAATCTACTGTAAGACACGATATCAGTAAATTATAATTTAATGGACACTGTTAGTAAAATACTTATTAATTGGAACAATTTTTTACAATGGAGCTAGACTTACTTTAATAAAAATGATAATCCTACCAAAAATACTTTTCTATCTACAATCACTAATTATTCTCCCTCATAAAAATATCTTTAAGAAATTAAATGCTACTCTTCTTAACTTTCTCTGGTTCACTAATAAACCAAGAATATCTATTGAATGGCATGTTAAAAGTTGGCAAAGAGATGGATTACATTTTCCAAATGTTGAATTATATGCCAAGTCCATAATTCTCAAGTTAATATCTCTATGGTTAATTTCCTCTTACCAATACACTTGGAAATCCATTTATGAAAGATTAATAAATAATAATAGGTATGTTGTAGAATATTTCTCTAAATTTGGAATTAATACATTTTACTGGGTCTTGAAAGACTTATGTTTAAATGAAAACAAAATATACTGTTCCTCTCCCTTCACTGATTACATCCTTATTTTAAAAGATTCATGAATTCTAATTATATAGTTAAAGATTTATTGTTTTCATTGTTCCCATTATCAAATACTGCAGGTTGTTTGGGAACTTTTAATATAAACAAAATGCTAGACCTCAGAGATGCAAATGTAATCTTTTGGCATCAATTCTTAATTGGAAATAAATCACATAGCACAGATTATCTTCTTGCAAGACATTGTTTGGAAAATAATAATCCGTTAACTATACAATCTTGTAAAAAATGTTAGAGATAAAATGAAAATCTCCATGGATTTTCAAAGAAAACATATTCCAAATATACTTGTTTTTTCAGAATCAATAATAACTCAAATAAATATAAATTATATATATATATATATATATATATATATATATATATATATATATATATATATATATATATGGGTTCCCTTCATAATTTAGAAATACTGAAATCCCGAATTTCAGTATTTCAAAATTATAACACCGAAGCCTTGAAATCTCAAAACACCAGAAGTGCAAAATTCAAAATCCCGAAGTACGGAGATTTTGAATTAGCGCTTCTGGTGTTGCGGTGTGTGAATGGTTAGGTGTTAATTTGGGTATGTATGTATGTGTAAGTGTGCTGGTTAGCGGCTTTAGTGTATGTCAGTGTGTGTTGCGACTGTGATGTGTGTTTGTGCGAGGGACTGTAAAACGTGTGGGTGTGAGTTACCACTGTGCGTCTGATTGTGCGATCTCGGAGTTAGTATATATAAGTAGGGGGTGTGGGAGGTGCAGGGGGGTTTGCCCCCCTGCTTATATGTGGTCTAGTTTTGTCTGTGTGCTTGTGGGGGGAAGTTGTCTGCATGTTTATGTGTGTGCTCTGTGTGTGGTGTAGGTTCGGGATTTTTTGTTTCTCGGTTATGGGTTTTCGGAATTTTAAGGTTTCGACTATGTAATTTTGAAATACTGAAATTCAGGATTTCAGTATTTCAAGATTTCATAGTGAACCCATAAATATATATATATATATATATATATATATATATATATATATATAAATATATATATATATATATATATATATATATATATGAAGGGTTTGGTTTCTCAGATTCATTATTTTGGAATTACTAAACTAAGATTAATGAGAATGCCTCTTCTCATGAAGATAAATGCTTAATTCTTAAATTTGAAGGGACATCTACTTCTTCTCCTTACTGGAAAATATATACATGGAGACTTCTTCATAGAGCTTTTTTATCTCCACATAAACCGTCTTTATTATATAACTATGGGAAAATTAATTGTTGAGGTGTAATGAAGTTGCTAACGCAGATTGTTTTCATATGATACTGAACTGTAAAATAGTAACACCTTGATCTTATTTAATGCTCCGGTTCCGGATTCTGTTTCTAGGGTGCAGGTGCCTCTCCTTTGGTCCACTTTAGCTATACCAAGAAAAATAGTCACAAAGAATTGGAAATGCAAAACTACTGTTTCTTTCACTGATTTCATTAATTTAGCAAAACATGTCTGTAAAATAGATTTGTCAACTGCCAAAATGAGAACTTCAAATATTACTCACCAGTTTAGATTTTGGTCAAAATTAAGTGATTTACTTAAATTTTAATGATTTAGTTTTCTATGTTTGATTTTGTTGTGGCCATCTGTAAATAGTTATGTTTCTGTTCTACTTATCTTTAAATAATTGTGTACGATCTTTGTTTTTAAATTAATAAAAAGTTGTTTAAAAAAAAGAAAGTCAGATTTCATGTTATAGACTCAAAAATGCTCACTGCAAGCCAGTCCAATAAAGACTGGTTTCCTTTTTTCTACTCTGTTTGGATATATGAAGATCTTTGTTTTCACTCCCAGCCCTACGTACATCAGTATATTTTTGCTGCTGTGCTGATGTCTTTTTTCAGTCCTGCAATCATTAAAGCCTAATGATGCATCTGCAGAAGTAGGCCTTTATCATGTTTGGGTCAGAACTCAGATTTTATTTTACTGGCTGTGGTTTAATAACCTTTAGACTGACCACTGTCTACAAATCCCTAGATAGTGCAATAGCTGTGTGGTGGTCAGCATGAAGAAGGAAAGAAACTACAGGTACAACCATGTGGCACCAAAAAGGAGCTTGGTGATCAAGAAAAGGGCTGGGATTATTCTGGCAATATTAGGACACAGAAGAATGACAAAAAAGTGTGTGTGCATGCATGTGTGTGTGTGTGTGTGTGTGTGTGTGTGTGTGTGTGTGTGTGTGTGTGCACACGTGTGCATGTGTGTCTGTGTATGCTTCTTCAATTTTATTTCATTTTATATATATGTTGCAAGCAGATTTGGTTACAATGTGCACCACAGAGAAAGTACTAAAATAAAAAAAAGTATTGATTCCCTGCTACTGGAGACTGCAATATGGAAGATCTGAAAAATAACTTTCAGGATGCTTTGCTTCTCCTAGGACAAATATTCTCACAGATTATAATATCATAATGAAGTTTTTATTTTTTCAAACAAGGTAAATTATTAAATATCTGAGCATTCACATTTCAAGTTGATTAAACTTGAGAGTAGGCCTTTCAACTGGCAGAATTCTGCAAAGGTAAGATATTAAGCACCTCATTAAATCACAGGCTACTTTCTGCAAAGTTTCAAAGGCTTGAACATCAGCATCAAGGCATTTTGCAGTATGCACTCTGTTTAAACAAATGAACACGTGGAAAAATTAAAAGGCCAAAGCAAATACATTTATTACCCTTTAGTAGTGGCTTGTTTTTATAGGTGAGGAACTGAAATAATAAGAACAGTATCAAATCAGTTTGGTTCAGGGAAGAGTCTCCACCTAAAATCTATGAAAATGACATCAGTCTAAAAGATACCATGTATAGATTATTTGGAGGCTTGAAAGACATTATTTCCAAATACTAACATTGTGACATCACTCGCATTTTCTAATCATGAGCATCAATATCCTTAACCACACTGTGAAGGATGATGATAATAATAATAATTATAATAACGTAATTTATATAATATATATAAAATTACCTCTGTAATTAATTCTGAAATTGCGTCTTACATGGAAAAAGTCATTTTGATTTTGATTACACTAGTTTACAGGAGAACTTTAATTCAGAAGTCCATCTCAAACAAGCTTGCCACAGTAGGACTAGAAGTCAGTTTAGGATGAATTGCAACTGCAAACTCCTTACATTAAAGTGATCTGAATTTATGTTACATGTAACCTGACTCTCATTTCAACAATGAAGAGAAGGTATCTGGGGAGGAAAAATAAAGCCTTATGGTGCTACATGTTACTTAGTCTGGGAAAATTACACCTGCCATAAAACCATGACATCAATAAACTACTTAGTTTAGCTAAGAGTTAATGTCTTTTCAGCTCAGGCCAAATAGCGGTTATTCAGACTTCATCACTGAGAAGTATAGAATCTAAGTGGATACACAAGTTGCTTAGTGGATAATTGTCTTATAATTTCTTCTTGATATGGGTGCGAAATTAGGACTCAGTCTAGAGCCAAGTTAACAAAAAAGTTGTGGTATGGAGCTCTCTCACGCAATCTCTGTTCACAGACCTTTTATAGCAAAGAAGGGCATGTCTATGATTCATGAAACAGATGGCATGAGCTGGATTCATTACATTATTGTCTCTGATAATCTAAAGCATTGGAATATTTGCAAACACCTTTCATAGCATTGTAATCACATGTGGTATTGTAATCATCTTTACATGGTAATCTGCAAAAATCAAATTACTGAAACAGGTGTGGCCATTCAGATCCTGGACCCAGACTAGTTTTAACCTGCTACTTCCTTTCTTTCGACTTCCCATTCAAGCACTGGAATAATACTACATTTAATAAATATGACTGTGTACATCTAAAGCCAACTGAAGAAGTGCAGCTAATTTAACTCAGAGATATGCTCTGCTTTAATCATAACAGTTGTATGCTAATGCCTTATATCTACTATCTGAGTACCCTACAGTTCAGCCAGGAGGAAGGGCAGACTGGGGTGCTTCATGTGGTTACTGCCTTAGAAAATACTTTTGCATTATGTACTGGGAAGAGCACAATGTGATTTGCTGCTACATACTTCTCAACCTCTGAGCACAAGAAATTTGGGCAAAGGAAAACATAATGGGTGATGAAGGTGAAAAATAGGTGCAGATTTTACATACTGCTCTTATAAACTTAGAAAGTTGTTAGAATACTAAGTTTTGCATTTGGCATGCATTTTCTGAAGGATATGATTTCTGAAACACAAATGTCTGTCATTATTTAAAGACTTCAGTCCTGAATGATTTTCCAGAAAAACACAAATTTTATGAAAAACAGACCAAATGTATGAGGAAAATATCTGGACATTCTACGAAAATCTAGACAGTTGAGAGTTATGTGGTGCTATGAGATTTAACATTCCAAGCTCCTCAGAATGTGCAGAACATCAATAATTTATTCCATATTTTGGTAGACAAATGAGACTACTTGTTTTCATCTTATTTATCTGTGCTACTGTCCATAGCTCCAATTATCACATTCCTTATTATCAAGACTATTAAGAATATATACAATTGCTATCCATTTTCTCAAAAATGGAATCTAATTTTCTTCTAGCTAGTAAAACATAACTGCAGTGAAGAGAAATGAATACAAAATTGTAGAGATACTTGATTAATAACAAACTCTGTCAAATTTGATATACATAAAGTAGTTGGAGGGCTAAAAGAAGGTTAAGTATGTTAGCAGCCTAAATTAATATGAACAACCCAATCTAAACATTTGCAGATATTGTGCAAAATATCATGCTAATACAGCTGCCAAATTCTATACAGCAGAACATATGAAAAGGTGAGGTGTTGAGAATACATAATTTTTCTGAGAGATCCATTGGTGAGCTAGGAAGCAATGAGGAGAAACACGCTAATTGTGTTTTATATATTTCCACACAGGTTAGAAAAGATTCTCTTATTAGATAAAAGAGCTGCTTGGCCCACCAAGTCTGATCATTGACCCACATAATAAATACATTGCAGTTACTTATTAGCTATCTGCCTACACAGACTATAATCATTTACATCTATTCCTGCAATATTCAGTACCACCAATATTTTCATTGCACTCTTGCTGCAGAAATAATTTTTCATACTTCTTTGACTTTTATTTTTTGGCCTAGTTCTACTTCCCACTTCTGACCATTGGCTTGTCCCCAGAACAACTCTTCATCAGATGGGTCTACCAAACTTCCAGTTATTATGCAGGACTATCTCTGTCCCATGTGTGGGGTACGCAAGGGGATCAAGGCACCAAGGGCAGCATCACAGAGCTGCCAGGGAACATTTCTGTCTTATTTCCCACCCTTGTAATGTCAGTGATGCCCAAGGGATTGGATATGCAAGGGGCTTCATTACTGCCTGTTACCTCATTTATGCAAGTGGCTTGATAGCAGCAGGATGGGTCTCTATTATAACATGAAACCTCACATATGTGAATACAGAAACGTCGACACAGGTTGAGCGAACCGCGCGAACACTGAATGTCCTGAACATGAGAAATTCAAAATGTCGAATCAGCATAGTTGTCCAACCCACTGCCCTCGTACTATCTACCCAAACAAAATAAATAATCCACATACATACACTTAACAAAACTCTTAAGTCTAACCCTAAACTAAAGCTTACATATATTACTATTTATGCACTTACCTTAACCTGCACCCTAACCCTAAGGTCCGTAACTATTGCACACTTACCTTAAGGAGCTATACGAAGTTTTATTTTTCAAACAAGGTAAATTATTAAATATCTGAGCATTCACATTTCAAGTTGATTAAACTTGAGAGTAGGCCTTTCAACTGGCAGAATTCTGCAAAGGTAAGATATTAAGCACCTCATTAAATCACAGGCTACTTTCTGCAAAGTTTCAAAGGCTTGAACATCAGCATCAAGGCATTTTGCAGTATGCACTCTGTTTAAACAAATGAACACGTGGAAAAATTAAAAGGCCAAAGCAAATACATTTATTACCCTTTAGTAGTGGCTTGTTTTTATAGGTGAGGAACTGAAATAATAAGAACAGTATCAAATCAGTTTGGTTCAGGGAAGAGTCTCCACCTAAAATCTATGAAAATGACATCAGTCTAAAAGATACCATGTATAGATTATTTGGAGGCTTGAAAGACATTATTTCCAAATACTAACATTGTGACATCACTGCATTTTCTAATCATGAGCATCAATATCCTTAACCACACTGTGAAGGATGATGATAATAATAATAATTATAATAACGTAATTTATATAATATATATAAAATTACCTCTGTAATTAATTCTGAAATTGCGTCTTACATGGAAAAAGTCATTTTGATTTTGATTACACTAGTTTACAGGAGAACTTTAATTCAGAAGTCCATCTCAAACAAGCTTGCCACAGTAGGACTAGAAGTCAGTTTAGGATGAATTGCAACTGCAAACTCCTTACATTAAAGTGATCTGAATTTATGTTACATGTAACCTGACTCTCATTTCAACAATGAAGAGAAGGTATCTGGGGAGGAAAAATAAAGCCTTATGGTGCTACATGTTACTTAGTCTGGGAAAATTACACCTGCCATAAAACCATGACATCAATAAACTACTTAGTTTAGCTAAGAGTTAATGTCTTTTCAGCTCAGGCCAAATAGCGGTTATTCAGACTTCATCACTGAGAAGTATAGAATCTAAGTGGATACACAAGTTGCTTAGTGGATAATTGTCTTATAATTTCTTCTTGATATGGGTGCTAAATTAGGACTCAGTCTAGAGCCAAGTTAACAAAAAAGTTGTGGTATGGAGCTCTCTCACGCAATCTCTGTTCACAGACCTTTTATAGCAAAGAAGGGCATGTCTATGATTCATGAAACAGATGGCATGAGCTGGATTCATTACATTATTGTCTCTGATAATCTAAAGCATTGGAATATTTGCAAACACCTTTCATAGCATTGTAATCACATGTGGTATTGTAATCATCTTTACATGGTAATCTGCAAAAATCAAATTACTGAAACAGGTGTGGCCATTCAGATCCTGGACCCAGACTAGTTTTAACCTGCTACTTCCTTTCTTCGACTTCCCATTCAAGCACTGGAATAATACTACATTTAATAAATATGACTGTGTACATCTAAAGCCAACTGAAGAAGTGCAGCTAATTTAACTCAGAGATATGCTCTGCTTTAATCATAACAGTTGTATGCTAATGCCTTATATCTACTATCTGAGTACCCTACAGTTCAGCCAGGAGGAAGGGCAGACTGGGGTGCTTCATGTGGTTACTGCCTTAGAAAATACTTTTGCATTATGTACTGGGAAGAGCACAATGTGATTTGCTGCTACATACTTCTCAACCTCTGAGCACAAGAAATTTGGGCAAAGGAAAACATAATGGGTGATGAAGGTGAAAAATAGGTGCAGATTTTACATACTGCTCTTATAAACTTAGAAAGTTGTTAGAATACTAAGTTTTGCATTTGGCATGCATTTTCTGAAGGATATGATTTCTGAAACACAAATGTCTGTCATTATTTAAAGACTTCAGTCCTGAATGATTTTCCAGAAAAACACAAATTTTATGAAAAACAGACCAAATGTATGAGGAAAATATCTGGACATTCTACGAAAATCTAGACAGTTGAGAGTTATGTGGTGCTATGAGATTTAACATTCCAAGCTCCTCAGAATGTGCAGAACATCAATAATTTATTCCATATTTTGGTAGACAAATGAGACTACTTGTTTTCATCTTATTTATCTGTGCTACTGTCCATAGCTCCAATTATCACATTCCTTATTATCAAGACTATTAAGAATATATACAATTGCTATCCATTTTCTCAAAAATGGAATCTAATTTTCTTCTAGCTAGTAAAACATAACTGCAGTGAAGAGAAATGAATACAAAATTGTAGAGATACTTGATTAATAACAAACTCTGTCAAATTTGATATACATAAAGTAGTTGGAGGGCTAAAAGAAGGTTAAGTATGTTAGCAGCCTAAATTAATATGAACAACCCAATCTAAACATTTGCAGATATTGTGCAAAATATCATGCTAATACAGCTGCCAAATTCTATACAGCAGAACATATGAAAAGGTGAGGTGTTGAGAATACATAATTTTTTTCTGTCAGATCCATTGGTGAGCTAGGAAGCAATGAGGAGAAACACGCTAATTGTGTTTTATATATTTCCACACAGGTTAGAAAAGATTCTCTTATTAGATAAAAGAGCTGCTTGGCCCACCAAGTCTGATCATTGACCCACATAATAAATACATTGCAGTTACTTATTAGCTATCTGCCTACACAGACTATAATCATTTACATCTATTCCTGCAATATTCAGTACCACCAATATTTTTCATTGCACTCTTGCTGCAGAAATAATTTTTCATACTTCTTTGACTTTTATTTTTTGGCCTAGTTCTACTTCCCACTTCTGACCATTGGCTTGTCCCCAGAACAACTCTTCATCAGATGGGTCTACCAAACTTCCAGTTATTATGCAGGACTATCTCTGTCCCATGTGTGGGGTACGCAAGGGGATCAAGGCACCAAGGGCAGCATCACAGAGCTGCCAGGGAACATTTCTGTCTTATTTCCCACCCTTGTAATGTCAGTGATGCCCAAGGGATTGGATATGCAAGGGGCTTCATTACTGCCTGTTACCTCATTTATGCAAGTGGCTTGATAGCAGCAGGATGGGTCTCTATTATAACCGCGAAACCTCACATATGTGAATACAGAAACGTCGACACATATTGAGCGAACCGCGCAAACACTGAATGTCCTGAACCGCGAAATTCAAAATGTCGAATCAGCATAGTTGTCCAACCCCACTGCCCGCTACGTACTATCTACCCAAACAAAATAAATAATCCACATACATACACTTAACAAAACTCTTAAGTCTAACCCTAAACTAAAGCTTACATATATTACTATTTATGCACTTACCTTAACCTGCACCCTAACCCTAAGGTCCGTAACTATTGCACACTTACCTTAAGGAGCTATACCGGAGAAGGGCCAACTATGACAATTCGACATTTTGAATTTCGCGCTTTAGGACATTCAGTGTTTTTGTGGTTCACTCAATATGCGTCGACGTTTCTGTATTTGTGCAACTGCAGTTTCGCGGTTGGAATAGGTAACCCAGCAGGACACCCTACCCACCTCAATTACCACTAGCACTGTTTTCTCACTGGTATTTACAAGAGCCATCAATGCACCTGTTCTTCCCATGTGTGCATACCTTCCAAACATATAACACCAATTTATTTAATATATTCAGCAGATATATTATATTTTGAGTACTTAAACAAAGCCTGAAAATCAAAGTAAAGGCTTTGGCTGTGTCTGTTGAAGTAGTAGAACTGTTGTTGGCTGGCTAAGATCAGGCAAAGTAGACACTGTAAATTCAGATATTGGTTTTGTATTTGTCTCCCAGACATATATCCAGACTAATATCTCAAAATACTGTATGGCAGTTTTAATTCTATAGGCCAAAAATCGTAGCATAACTGTTATGTGTACATGTATCAAAGCAGCTATAACCCTGCAATTTGCAGGATCAGATTATTAGTAGTAGATTTGAAATCATAGTTTTTGATTTTACATAGGAATAAATCAGTAAACTCCCAACAATAAAACTTCAAACATGTTTCCTGTGTATAGCTTATAAAATGTGATGTATATCAATTAGTACCCAGAGCTTTGGATAGTCTAAGATATTTTTATGTTTATTGCAGAATGTAAGGAGTTTTTAGAGACTCAATAAATTGCTGAGACATTTAAGAAAACCTCAGCATGTCTAAATATAAATACATTTGTAAGGGACAATCAGCATGTACACTTTTTGCACACAGGTTTAACTTAAAATGTTAAAAATACTTCAGTGATATCATGTGGCTGTGAAAGTTCTTTTGTATTATATCTGAGAGCAGAGACCCTGTTTTGGTTTAACTAATGTCACTGCTAAGGTAGCTGAAGTAAAATGTGGACCATTCAGAGTTTTTCACTGCCATTCTAATTTCTGACTAATTTAAGTGAACATTAAGTAGTGAATTCATCTAATTTTCAGTCTATTGATAGTGGCTTGTGTTTCTAGATCACAGTTTTAAATGTGTAATTAATCCAAATGTCTAATTATGTCTGTCTGCATCTATTCCTAATGTTTACATTTTTTGGGTGGGATAAATGAGGTCTGATAACAAACCGATTTGTCCAGGGGCATCTTCAGAGTGGGGCTAGTCAAATATATTAGTAGGAGTAAAGAGGTTGGGGGTTAGGAGAAGGTTAAATGGGGAAGGAAGGATGATTGGGAGGAAATGAGGCAGTGGCGGCTGGTGACTTCAAATCAAAGGGGGGCTGCAGGAGATAGCCGAATGGGTGGGGTCAATGGGAAGGGGTGCGGACAACTAGAAAGGGGAGGAGCTATGCTCAAAACCACAAAAACTAAACTTTAATTAAATATGCTGCCCTGGGTGCTAAACCCTCATTATGAGAGTCCAATCAAGACTAATGAAGTGTAAAAGAATAAAAATATTTCAATGCATTGGCTACTTGACAGCTTACTTAATATCTAGATGGAAACAAAAAGGTTGTGAGGCATGAAAAAATAAATTACTTTTTAAATGCATTACTGGAATGCCAGTCAAAATCAAGTATAAGAAAAACATGCAGCACTCAACTCAAACCGCTTCTCCTTGCACTGCATTATAATTTATATTCAGCTTTATTGAAGTACCAAGTAACATGCTGAAAGTAGCAATCTCTGTGATGCCCCCACTTGTAAAAATGTTTCTTATCCAAAAAAGACCTGCTGCCTGACAGCTATCTACTTGTTTCATGGGGAAAACATGATCAAAGTAAAAAATGAAAAGCAAACAAGCTCAAGATACATTGCTTAAAGGATTACTGTACAGGTTATGGACCACACATGAATGATATTCTGTTTAGTTTACGGGTAAAGCCCTCAGAGATCACTGGAAGTCTCCAAGTGTAATGAGCTTCTTAAAATAATGTAATCCTGTCCTTTATTACAAATACTGCCATATGCATTTCAATACCCAACACTTATACATTATCTAGTTAAGGATTCTCTGCATGACAACAACAGAAAGGCTTCAATGTTGGCAATTCTTTAACAGTATGCTTATTAAAGCTTACTTGCATGTTATGATCTCAGACAAGCTTACCTGATAGTCATTAAAGCATTGCTACTTAAAACACAGAGCAACAGGCACTTTGAGTAATAAGCATAAATCAACAGTACAAAAATATGACAGAAACCAGACCATTCTGCAAAATCAAGAACAGATGAAAAGCCACTGTAGTACTTGTGTCTACCTTGGATGGGGGGATACCCTGCACATTTACACTGCATGGGGGGATACCCTGCACATTTACACTGCACAACTGCTCCTTGCCTTGCTTGGACACATCCAGAGTCACTACATGGGGAGTGGGGTGCAACAAGTATGTCACAATTTCAAATGTCTCTGGCTGACTGATGGCCCTGACACATTTGTCATACCTCACCCTCAGAGCAAAGCCATACATAGAAGTGGGACAAAGGCCCAAAAATAAGGTCAATTTTTAAATATTGCTCTTATAAACTTAGAAAGATAATAGAATAGTAGGTCTTGCATTAGTATGAATTTTCTGAAGGATATGAAATCTGAAACTCAAATGTCTATCATTTTCTAACTTCAGTCTTTAATGATTTACCATTAATTTGCCAAAAAAACAATTTTATGAAAAATGGACCAAAAATGTGATGGAAAAATATAAAATAGCCACACAATACAGCTGGGAACCTGTCAAAGAAGGGACACTTTTTAAATAATATTACTGCTAACTTGAGCAGCTGACAAAATAAAAGAATCTACATGCATTTCTGAAATAAAAGTAATTTATAACTCTGAGTATTACAGTTATTTCTAAATTTTAAACCCTCCATGTTTTCTTCCAAAATTTCTATTTTGCGGAGGGATTATTAGGGGAAGAGCAACATTTTGAGCCAAATTTGACAGTTGACAGGTTTGGCTATGCCTAATTCTATAAAGCAATTTATTTGCATGCACCTCTCAACCTGTTAATGCAATAAATCTGAACAAGGCCAAATATATTGGGGGAACATAAACAGTACTAAAAATTGCTTTTGTATAAACTGAGACCGTTGATAGAACATGTCTTACTTCAGCATGCATTTTTCTGAAGGTTATGAAGTCTGAAACTCAGTGTCATTATTTAGTGTCTTAATTCCTAAATGATTTTCCAGAAAACCACAAATATTATGAGGAACAAACCAAAAATAAGAAGCAAAAATCTATTCATTCTGTGAAAATCTGGACAGTTGGGAGGTATAGTTCAGCTGGGGCTGTCTTTGAGTTTGCCGCCCTTCCCCCTCACAAAATCATGGTTGAATGGAGCCCTCCCCCCTGCAGCCATTTCAATTATCCATTACTTGGCTATTTCACTCCATTTACCATAAACACTAATGTGCATACTGCTTTACTTCTATGATGATCTGGATTTCATTTGAAAGTTTTATTTTGCATTTTACAGCAAAACACTAAGACATCTGCTAAACAAAGCAACGTAGTCTCACAATGAAAACAGGCTTAGCATTAAAAACTTCACTGCCCTTGAAATGCACATTCAGTGAAACAGCATTGAACCCCACATTCAAAGAAAATATATTTTGCCAGTGGCAGATAAAGATTAACTTTGGGCTGTTTTCAAATCATAGGCTCCTTGCACATGAAACATACATGTGCTCTTTGATACGCCTTCCTGATTCTACTAAATTATATTCCTTGTACAATACAGTACAGTTGTTAGACGGCATTTTAAATTTATTGTTTTGAACATTTTCCAGTAAACAATGAAACAAAATGCATGCACCAATTACAAAACTACCCAACATTTCCATCATAAAAGTCTACTCAACCTTCTACAGTCCACCAGTATCAGTAAATATGCACAATTTCTGAAGTAGTAAAAGTCATCTAAATAATTCCACATTAAAGAAATCTGTAACAATGAAGAGGTTGCTGCTAGCAACCAACTATATATGTCACTGTTTATTCATCTACAAATAAAGTGCCTGTTGCCTTTGAGGAATAAATTGCCTATGTTGCATGCATTAAAAAAAAATAAGCTAGTAATATCACAATAGGGACTGTATGGCAAACTGATAACAGGTTCATAGTTACTACTCTAGGTATCTTTGCCAAAAAGGACTGCAGCGTCCACCCACTTTACAACACAGTACAGTATCAGCAATGCATTTATCTACTGTGGGAGTAGAACCCACAGCCTTCTGCATCAAAACCAAGTACACTACCTGTTGTGCTATTAATGCAAGCAGACTCAGAATGAGCAGCACTAAAGTTTTGTTCCACTGCAGCACTCAGCTCCTTGTAAAATCTACTCGACACGCAGTTGTATCTCTGAACTTTGCAAAACAAGAAATCTAGAAAAAGCTGAAATTCATTGGGGGGGGGTGGAGACAACCAGCTAAAAGAAGGTAGAAATCTCCCACAACAAAGGAATTCTGCCTTACAGCCAGTGCACTGTTGTGCTCTTTATCATTTTGTGCTTCAGGCAATTGGTGCACAGGAACTCTCATCTTTGCCATATGTAGATGTACTCCAAGTGTATCTCTAATGCCTGGCTTTACTGAATGAATGTAATGGTCAGCAATTTTCCAGGAAATCAACAATTTTGTGAGGGACAGAAGTGAGAAATCAGGGACATTTTGTAGAATTCTAGATAGCTGTGATTAGAGGAATGGTGTGATGAGAATGGAGACAATGATACGATAGGTATTATTATTATTTTCACAGTGTCACTGGCAGTGACCAACCAGATATGTTTTGCAATACTTCTGGCTTCATGATTTGTGTGGAGCAACTTGGACTACTTTAATGTGTGGCAAGTTGACAACTTGTTTGTGTGTAGTTGAATTACTATTACATGGCCATCGGATGTCCTGGCTATAACAGCTGAGTGGAGTTTGGGGTGGGCTAGATGAACGTAACTGACTCTCTTGTCATTTGCTCAATTTAAACAGTCATTATCTAGATCTGCAGGGCTCGTGAACATTTGAGAGAAGCAATATGGTTACTTAACTGGGCACAGACAATGCAAGTATAAGTGCTGTAGATGTCTGTGGAGGAAAATGACTAACTGTCTGCTGCTATTTGCTTATTGTTTTGGCTTTGTGGGACTAATGTGTTTTGTGTGAATCAATATGCAATATTTTAATGTGTGGCAACTGCTTGCTTAGAATAAAAGTAAAACACATTGCACAGCCATCCATTTTTATCACAGTCAAATGTCTGAATTGTACCTAGAAGTGTATACAACTACTTGGTGGGGTTGTCTGGATGAAAATAACTGACTCTCTTGTCACTTTTTCAGTTTAACAGTCAGTCATCTCTCAAAAATTAATGGATAAAATACTTCACTGAATATTCAGACCTTCTGAGCTTCTGGGGGGTTGGTGGCCTCCTCAACAGGTAGATTTTGACATTGGCTTATTAGTCAACACTGCCCTGAACCCCATCTAGTCTAAGACCAATCCTGCTCTTAAGTGTATGCAAAAGCTCACTATTCTTGTGTAGGGGGCTGGGGGCAATGTCAATATTTCTTTAACATTCCTCCCAAACCTCAGAGGTAACTATAGCTTGCATTGGGTTGGGTACAGTGTGGTCATTATTTCTTTAACTTTCCTCACATACTTCAGAGTGATGCATAGAGGGTCATTACAGTTTGTATAAGAGCAATGCACTGTCTAGAAGTAGTAAGCTGGAAAGGTTATTAGAATCTTTATGTATTTGTCTTCTTTTTTTAATTTTCTTCACAATCAAACATTTCATGCATATACAGATGGCTATCTTTTGGGGGAGCATAAAGTAGCATGCTGTCTATATATGTCTGACAGCAAATATGCTATGTTCTGTCTAGTTTTTCAGTTTTCCCCAGTCTGATATTAGAGTGGTACATAGAAGGTGGCTGTCTTTTAGGGTTAGTGGGGAAGGAGGCATGCTGTATATTCAAAAAACAGCAGCAGCTTGAAATATGACTGTGGGCATTTGTGCCTTCATTTTCATCCAATTTAACACCAGATGGTGATACACAGAAAGTGATTACCAATTTTGAAGAGGGAGGGGGAGGCAGGTACTATTCACAGATATGATTTATGTATCCTCACATGCATGTGTCTTGTCAGTTTATCTTGAAAAGATGTTCATCTACCTTTGAGCATTAAAACTTGGCCATAACTCATTTCTTTCTTGAAATACAAAGTAAGACTGTATCTCTTTTCCTTATGCATGTCTTTATTCAGGCCATCACTGGATCAAAATGCTGAAATAAAACTCTAAAATATACTTCACAGCATCTATAACACCATTGCTTTTGGGTTACCATGCAGCCCCTAGACCTAGAGGTTAATTTAATTATTACAATGTAGTCTTGATTAGTTAGGGTGTGTTGAAAGAATGCAAGAAAAAAATGAAGTTAAAGGTGTAAGACTGCATTTCTTATCTTAATCATGGTTTTCGTTCAGGCCATCATTGGATGAAAACGTGTACAAAAAATGTAAAATGCACTTCAGAGCATCTAAAAACCTAAAGGCTTCTGGTGGCCTAGTAACCTCCAGACCCCTGGCTAACTATAGTTATTTCCACTGCAGTTATTTTAGTAGAGTCTTGGTCATTTAGGGTGTGCTGAAAGGATACAGGAAAAAAACAAAGTTGAAGAATAAGACTAAATGTCTTTATTTGATTTTATTTTTTTGTTCAGGCCATCATTGGATGAAAAGATTATTTAAAAAAAGCTCTAAATGCATCTAAGAGCATCTAGAACCTCCATGACTTCTGAAGGTCTTGCAGCCTCCAGACCGCTGGTTTAATGCTGTTATTTCTGTTATGATGTGAGGTATTGCCAGATATGCCAGGAGAAATAGGGCAGTGGATATGTAACATATGCAAGCATAGCTAGCTGAAATTTTGCAAAGAATTATATGTCATTTATATATCAAACTGCTTTGAACAGTTGCTTTTGTTGAAAAATGTATTTGTAAAGCTGCATGTGTTAAAAATGTACCAATAGTGTGCCCTGCTGGACAAAAAAGAAATATACATGTGTTATTGTAATTGTTTAAATGTATGTGTTTTAACAGAGGATACTGGAAGAGAAGAGGTTAATCTCAATTCACCTGACTTTGAAAATATTGTAAAATTAAATTACTGGGCCTTGGCCATAAAGATTGTATCTTACAGTTCTCAATTCAGCCACAGACAAAAGGGTTTGTACTAGGAAGTTGTCTGCATTGTCTTTGGGGTGAACTAATTGCTACTTGGAAGGGTGGAGGCTTGAAATTGTTTTATGACTTCCACGAGCTGCAGTAGATCTTAGCAAGGCTGTGTGTGTGTATGTGTGTGTGTGTGTGTGTGTGTGTGTGTATGCGTGTGTGTGTGTGTGTGTGTGTGTGTGTGTGTGTGTGTGTGTGTGTGTGTATTATTGAAACATATGTTCTAAATCCTGACAGCTTCTAGCCGGGTGGGGGTAGTATGGGAACCAGACGTCAGATGACCAGATTTATGTGATGTCATTCTGTAATCCATCACTAAAAATTATATTTTAATACTAGGTGAGACTGAAGTCCCATTGCAGTCTGTTTTGGAACATGAGAGAGAAGGACCCCTCACCTACTTCATCTTGCATTGCTCAAGTAAGTAACCAGGGAATAGTAATAGATCAGTCAGGAAAATATAGTGAAATTGGTTAAGTACAGTTTTTCTGTATCTGTGTAAATCTATTCATTTGTGTTATTTTAATAGTCCCTTTGATTGAAACTCTTGTGTTTACTGTAAATAAGTATTTAGTATTTTCATGTTCTTTCCTTATTTATTATTAAATATATTTAAGCTTTTTCACTGAGGCTGGTCTTTTAGAGAACATTTCAATCTCTGAGAGTAGTTATATACATTTGGTGACAGCTCTTGCCACTCCTTTTTTTTCAAAACAGGTTTATTGTTTTAACATATAAGAGAAATATCATAACAATTTTATACAAGTAATTAAAAATAGGTATTATTATAATATTCCACAAAACAACTAAAGTATTTACAAAGACATCCACTACAATCAGATCAATTAATTAAACTAAAATACCATGCTATTGAAATTAAAATTTTTTTAACAAATTTTGTAAATTATCCCATACAATAAAATAAGATGTTTTTCTATTTGTTCTAGTCCTAATTGTGTTTATTTCCATATGGCACACTATATTCATAACATTTTTAAATTCATTGAACAAAGGAGGTGTATCTGAAATCCAATTTCTAGTTATTATTTTCCTAGCCACTGCTAGAATAGACCATACCAAGGAAAGCTTAACCTTTTTAACACTTTGAGGTACAGGTGTGTTGAATAATATAAGAGATTTAGAAATAATGAAATTATCTGTAAAAAGAGCCTGCAAAAATTCATTAATTGACTTCCAGTATTCTTTCAATTTTATACAGTCATAAAACATATGAGCCCAGTCAGCATTAATTTCTACATTACATCTCTTACATAGATTATCTTTATTATTTATTTTATTCATCATCAAAGGTGTATAAAAAGATCTATGTAAAAATTTCCATGTATAAAGTCTCCAGACAATGGAAGACGTAGTTCTATAAGCAGATTCCAATATATATTGTTTAACTTGTTGATTTGGTGGGTCCCCATTAATAGAAGTGAAATAATTCCAGTATGAATCTACACTGTAAAAAGTTTCTTGTCTGATAACTTTATGTATGTATGAAAGTTTACCTTTATCAGAAACTTTATGTTGTAAATTTAATATCAAGTAATCAATCAGTGTTGGAATAGATTCTTTAACAGTTATAGACATTAAATCTATTTTATTAATGAGATGTTGTCTAAAGGTCTGAACCTCTAACCAGCAAGTTTCTCTTAGATCAAATTCTTGTTTTAAGAAATCTAGATTTTAACTTTATTATTAGATATCAACTGATACCAGTACTTTAGATCATTATCTATAGCTAAATGAGTTCCTTCAGAAGTAGATGACAAAAGCATACCCTGAGTATACATTATAGGAAATACAATAAAATTCCATTCCCTATACTTAGGGTGCATGAATATAAAGTTACGATAACTAATAATAATATTTAATGGGTAACATACCATATGTTTAGGTGTAATAGGTGAAGTACAAAATTCCTTTAGTAACCATAACATGGAGTTATTTACAATCATATTTTTATGTGTTAAGGAGATTTTCATGAAGTGTATACTAATTAGCTCCCAATAATCTTTCCATTTTGTGACATATGACTGATCTATTAATAAAGTAATAACTTTTACAATAGAAGAGATAGTATATAAATTAAAGTCTGGAAAAGAAATACCCCTTGAGACCAGCTATTAGTATGTTTCTTTAATGCAATCCTAGGTCTATTAGGTGCCCATAAGAAATTTAACATTAGTGTGTTCAGTTTCTTGATAATTATTTTGTAGGTGGAAGTATTATTCATTCTATTAAGTATAATATCTTGGGGAATATTATCATTTTAATAATTGTAACTCTCTCCTCCATAGTAATAAACATATTATTCCAGGTATTAAAAGATTTTGTATATTAAGAAAACAGGTATTATAATTATTATATATAATATATTTAATATCTTTAGATAGTATTATACCTAAATAAGTTATCTGACCTGAATTGGGTACATATTTAGTAAAATCACTAATGAGAATATTTTTTCGTGTATATATAGGTAGTATTTTAGTTTTTTCTTCATTGAATATTAATCCAGAAATACTTTTAAAATTCATCATGTTATCAAATAGAGACTGTATAGAAGAATTAGATCCTGCTGATGTAATTAGAACATCATCTGCAACAGGTTGAATTTTGGATGTTGTATTTTCATCTATTTCAAAACCCTCTATGTCAGTACTGTTTCTGATCAAATTAGCCCAAGGCTCCATTACTAAAGTGAATAATAGTGGAGAAAGTGGACATCCTTGTTTTGTACCTTTAAGAATGGGTATTTTTGTGAAACATATGTTCCTACCTTAATATAAGCCAACGTTCCTTTGTATAAATGTTCAATTAGATTTACAAATGCATCCGAGAAGTTTGTGCACTTCATTAAGGTAAACAGATAGTCCCAACTTACTGAATCAAATGCTGAACTTATATCAAGACTAATAAGTGTTAAATCTTTCTTTTTCCTATTTGCAAAATCTATTAATGTTAAAGTTCTTCTTATATTATCAAAAGTATTTCTATTTACAATGAAGCCTGTCTGATCTATATCTATAATGCCGGGAATGATTGTCTTCAATCTATCAGCAAAGATATTCATAAACATTTTATAATCAACATTAAGTAATGAGATGGGCCGATATGAAGAACATCTAGTTGGATCTTTATTAGGTTTTAAAATTGGTGAAATAAATGTATATTGCCAAGATGGGGGTTATTAACTCAGTTTGGGCCAAAATAAAACCTTATGTATTAATGAATATGTATTTTTAGAAAGGATTTTATATATCTCTGGTATAATACCATCATTACCCGGTGCTTTGTTTGATTTAAGCTTATTTATTTGTGTAATAACTTCTGTATATGAAATACTCTTGTCCAATAGTTTAATCTGTTGTTTATTAAGCTTTTTATTCATATTTGTGGTTATAAACTCCTTTATTTTATCTTTAGGTTCCATGTTAATATTATTATGGTTAATTTTGTGAAAGTGATTTCTAAATTCATCTAGTATTTCTGGTATACTAGAAACATTCTTCTTTTCCTTAGAGAAAAGATTTCTTTGATATGGTTTTGTTTATTCAACCTTTTGTTTTATTTTTAAGTCTATGTAAGTATTTGGGGCTTATTGAATAAGACAAAACTTGTATTCTCTAAAGTTATTTTAACTTTATGAGTTAAAATTTCTTTGTATTTCTCATTTAGTTTGTTTATTTCTTCAATAACTTTCTTGTCCATAATATTTTCTTTATTATTATGTTTATAAGAGTCTAATTTACTTTGAATATCTAACAATTCCTTATCCCAAGATTTCCTTTTATTATTATACCATCTGATACTTTGTCCATATAGATATGATTTTAAGGCATCCCAAACATAAACAATGGAGACTTCAGGAGTGTTATTTATGTCTAAAAATGTTTTACTTCTGAAAGTATATATTCTTTATAGTCTTTTAGTTGAGTTAAGTATGCTGGTATCCTTTTGATCTGAACATTATGAGTATTTTTTATCATGAATTCAAAAACAATTGAATTATGATCAGATATAGGACATGAAATGATTTTGGAATTAATTAAATCTGTTACCATCTGGTTAGAAATAAAGACCCTATCTATTTTTGAATAAGTTTTGTATCTGTTAGAAAAAAGGTGTATGGTAATGATTTTGAATCTATCTGATTATTAATATCATTCAAATGATAAGAATTAGCAAAATCCTTTAAATGTTTTGCATTAGATGTAATTCTTCTCTTTCCTATAGTGGTAGTATCACTTTCATGTAGTATACAATTAAAGTCACCAGCTAAAATAATATCTCCTAAAGAGAATGATATGATCTTATCAAGATGATGTTTCACTGTATTAATACCAATTCCAGGTATCCAATATACATTAATTAAAGTGTAAGTCTTCCCATTAATTTGTATTGTAACCATACAAAACATTCCTTTGTCATCCTGATAAGACTTAATGGTTTTAGGAATGGGCATACTTTTATTCCATAAAATAGCCACTCCTCTTTTTTTCTGAGTTTGCTCTGAACTAACCAATACTGTATATTTGTTTGTGGCTAGTTTATCAATATCTTTTTTCAAGAGATGGGTTTCTTGTAGGAAGACTAAGTTGGCCTTATGTAAATTAATGTATCTTATTAGGCTTGCCCTTTTACATGGATTATTCAATCCATTAATGTTTAAAGAAATTCCTTTTAAAGATGTCATTTGGCATTTTAAAACTTAAGAATCTTATGATCAAAATAACAAATAACAAGATAAGTAATGTTACATCTCCTCCTTTAGGTGTACCTTTAAATATAGCTGTATTTATTGAATCTCTTATGGGATTTCGTATAGGATTCAATTTTGTTTGTAGTGACAATGAATGTACAAAATATATTGTGGATGTCAAAACTATATACAAATAACAATGAACAAGTGAAAATAATATAAGGATTAAACCTTGCATCCAGCCTGGAGTTATAAACTCCAACTTAGAGTAGTATTTACCACTCAAGTTAACCCCTACCCTAAGCAGCAGTACGTCAGCTACCACCTTATCAATTTAATACTAGTTATATTTAACTGAAGTTAACAGTTTTCAATTCAATTATCTAGCAAGACAAGACTACACATTTGGTAAAACAGCATCATATAAACTAAAATAAACCTTTTTTTTTTTTTTTAAAACTGTTCATACTACTATATACATCCATGTAATATAAAACAATTGTATTCAAATAGCATTCAAATAATCTTGATGTTAGAAATCAAGAGGAGAGAAAAATAAGTTCTAACATTCATTTAAATCAAAAACTTTGGCTAATATGATTCAGACATTACATATAAGCTCTTGCCACTCCTGAAAGCATTGCTCTTTGGTCCACATTACCATTTGTATTATTATTAATTTAATTCAGTATAATTGGATACCCGTGCAAGAGCCTTAGAGTAGCTGGCTTTGGAGTGTCTGGTGGTGGTGTAACTACCTTGTAGTCTGGGCAGAAGCTAGTAAATCTGTGCCAGCCTTTCCTAGGTGTGTGTGTGTGTGTGTGTGTGTGTGTGTGTGTGTGTGTGTGTGTGTGTGTGTGTGTGTGTGTGTGTGAAAATCAAATCTTAAATAGTGTGTGTGTCAGCTGCTTGGGGCAGGGGCATGATGCACTGGTTTCAGAGAGAGTGGTGGAGAACTTGGCTTGGACATTTAGCTGAGGTCTTAACTTTATAGCTGTGCCAGTGGGGAGTCATATTGGGGACCTGAAGGGAGACAGATAGAGAAATCCAGACCCCAGACTGAGTGTATTCCCTGTGTGCTCTTAAGGGAAATTGTGCTTGATGCAGAGAGCTGCATCTAGAAATACCAGGTGTATCCATTTTTCTTCCAAGTGAACATCCCTCTCCAGTGTCAGTGGTGAGGATTCAGGTTAATTGATTACTGGCCAAGAGTGGGGATGTCACATATTGTTGAGCAGTGGTGTGGATATTAATTGAACTTCTGTAGCCTGTAGGCAGTTGTCACTGAAGGTGGGTCTACTCTCAAGCAGCCACAAGATAAACATACATACCCTAGATGGTGTGAATAGAAAAGGATGGGGGTGGGTGGGTATTACTGTGTCTTTTTGCTAAAGTTGCAGGTTTACCTAAGACTGGCCTTGTAAAGGGTTATGATCAGAGGCATAATCATAATTTTCTTAATACATGGGAAAGGTTAAACTACCAGTTAAAATTATTTTGTAGTGTAAAGTGTCTTAACAGCATTTGAAACTGTTGGCCAATTCCTACTTCTCCTGAGTTCCTTATTTTCGGAGACATTCCTGATTTTGGCTTATATGTCTGCTCTATCCTTCCTATGATTTCTGATAGGAGAGCTATGATGATAGTATTGGTGCCAGTTCTCACAGTTATGGCTTCCTATTTATCAGAATGGACATACTGAGGCAAATCCTACTATTCTTTCAGTTTTATCTAAATAATGTTAATATTTACAAAAATATCCTTGACATATGGCTTTTGTCCCTGATTATGTTTGGCTTTGACACTCATTCTTGCTGTAACAGTTTGACAACTGCAAGTTGAACAGAGTTGCACTTCACTTCTTGCAGTCATATGTGTGATAGCACGACGTGTGTTACAACTTTAAAAACTTTGAGTCATTTCAAGGTTCACTTAGTCATTACAGGCCCAGTGAGATTCTTATGTGTGAACATTGCTATAGCAAGCTTATTGTTTTCTTGATTTTGGTGGTATGTCATCATGATCTATTTATTATATATGTACATGAGTACATATCTCTTTACTGCATGCATTGTCATGCTATACGCTCTTTCTTGTTTCATGCATAGCCATTCCCTGCCTACATCTCTCCAGTTCTGTACAATATAGTGATGAGAGTTGTGAAATGTCCATAAATAAGCAGTACATCAATTGAAGGAATTCTGATCATGGCAGTGGACAAAGAATGTGAATGAACTGCTTCCTGCTCATATTTCTGTATGGATATGCAACAGGCTGTTGGAACAGCATTAAACACTGAATGGAGTGCACTTTCACATTTCATTATTTTCAGTGACCAACTTCATGTTGGACCATGTGATGCATAATTATCACTCATATCTTTTTAGCAATGCAGAAAAAAGCAGAAGTCATATGAATGTATGTATTAGTTTGGTATTATCACTGGGCAATCATTGTATTGTTAAAGTGAAAACATTAATTTCTCCCTCTCTTGACTTTAACTTGTAACACAATGACAATGTGATTCAGCTGTCAACAGATATGACATACTTTCCATTTACAAAAAGTACACAGGACTTTATGTTTCAGTGCGTTGAGAAGTGTTGCTTCTGAAGCATTTTGTACTGTCATTTTCTGTTGCCTGTATTTCATGGGAACTATATAAATGTGCTAATGTAATTGCATAAGCACTTAAATCAGTGAAGTGTTTCCAGTGAACTTGCTTTTAATTTTTTTCTAGAATATTTTGCGTGTGATTATTTGATTGCTCATAGCTGAGATGGGATGCAGTAACTGCTGAAGTTTAGACAGAATACATCTGAGTTATTTGTGCATGTTCATTATTACTATTTACCCATATAACACAACACAGTAATAGGAGTTCATTTAACAGTCAAATGATTATGCATACTTGATGATTAAGTACATTTGGCAGGTTAGTATTATGTCATCACTAGTTTCTGCACAAAGATACAGCTACATAAATTTGCTTGTTAAATGCGCAATGCGAACTTACAGCAGCATGCAGGCCTTAGTACATCACCTCTACTTCAGAATAATGTTCCTATAGTTCCTTTCCATTTGCATAACAATTTGAGCAAGGACATTCTGCAGCATAAATGTCAGTAAACCCAGACACTGTAGCTGCAGAAACATGAATGCACATTAGCAGTGTGCTTGTACTGCTGTATGTATGTTACATTCATGAACATTTCATGAAATATACCAGTGTTTTCAGATATATGGGTTTGTAATGCCTATGACTTTTTACTTTTTAAGTCTTTATGGGTGTATTTAAGCCAATCAAGCCAAAACAAGAAATAAAAAAATAAGAAAACCCTTTCCATTTTTAAAAACTGTAGCAAATCATATCACCATGTACTACATTTGTAGCAAGCATTGTACTACAGTTTTTTTAAATAGAAAGTACTTTTTTGGTCCTTTTTTTCAAAGAAAAAGTAACATGAAGTGCTGAAGAGATTCAGTGCTGACCACAAGAACACTACTGCCATTCATTGCTGTACCGGCACTCAGAAATGCCAGTATGGAAATAAATGACAGTACTGGACCAAAAAAACAATTGAATTTGCATATCTTGTCCCCTAACACCCTGTTCCTAAGGAAACTGTTCCCTTTGCCCCATTCTAGCTATGCTTCAGGGCCAAAGTGCAGGATTTACACGAGATGTTTTAGATAAACTAAACATTTATTTTTTTTGTTTGGTAGAGGGAGATTCATGATTACAGTAGACATTTAACCTCTCTACACATTGAAACAGCAGTATATTGGTGTTGAGTATGTTTGGGTGTACCTGAGCCACAAAACTTCAGTTAGTAATTGCATATCAACACTATTTGTGTTCCTTTTGGAAAATACTATTGCAAAATATTTTCTTTGTTTTTACTAGGTTCTTATGTCAGCAGTTATCTGGAGTAGTCATGGAGGCTACTGCTGCTCAAAATTTTGCTTGATTAGTTCTAGCATAGTGGAAACACGATTTTCTCTAGTAGCAAAAACTTTTTAGTAACGTTTGTATTTACAGACACTATATTGATTACCTGTTCTTAATCTGGAGTGGTAATGAAAAGTTATGATAAGTTATTTGATGAGTTAAGCAATAGTACTTCCATTTTACATTTTATCTACATCAGCCTAGGACAGTTGTTATTTTTTATACTGCTATTACCATGGATGTAGTTAATTAGAAATTTGAAAGTCAGTTGTTTAGGAAAAGCAGATTTGTGAATAATTATTTGCATATTACAAGTACTCACACAGTATATATGAGGCTGAATGTTGTTACAACACAATTTATTTGATAACCAGAATGTGTTCCAAATTCTATGAACTTGCAATCCTTATAGTTTTTGAAAGACAGATGGTATCCTTTTGATACATTTGTTGAACTAGTAAATGAAGTAATTTGTAGAAGAGATAAGAAATCTGACTGTATTATTATTTACTGACAGATGCAGAACACAAACCAAAAATGGTTGTCAGATGTTTAAGAAAAATTTTGCACTCATTATTGTGAACAGTTATGAGATTAAGAAGATTATTGTAAAGAACTGAAAAACTATATTGAAAACCCAAGATTTAAACAGTATTGTTGGGGCACAGCATAGGTTTTTGTACTAAATGCAAAATATATTGTAGAAAACAATGATGCGATGCATTTGATTTTACTTAAACATTCTAATAAATTAACAGGCACTTATGCTTCTGGAAGCTGAATGCATTGCAGATCCAGCAACACCAGACATTTCATTAATTTGTGACACTGCTAGAATAGTTATGGGAGTAGACCCTACACATGTAACAGTACATTTGTTGCATATATTATATGATACAAATTCTGTGAATTGTTTTATCCTGGGAAAACAACTTCCAAAGAATCTAACAACATTATTCCACTGTAAAAAGAAGAGCAGTAATTCAGTGTACAGACATAGTGCACTATGCCCAGAGTTCAGAAAGTTGGTATATTTTATTATCGATCATGTGGATTTCAATTATGAGGGTGACTATAATAATATTTTGGATGTTAAGGATATGAGGTGGAATTTGGAATTAGGTGTCAACAAACATACTGCGTTAAATGAAACTAATATTTTTAAATGTTATTTAAAGATTCTAGCTAAGTGATGAATGTGTGTCATGTTTTTTGTCATGTGACTTTAATCATATGAATAGTTTCTATTATTTAAATGTGCACCAGCTGCATTTCTGTATTCTGATAATACTATTGCTATTTGGAATGAAAGCTCTAAATTGTTTTAATAAGCTGAGTTTCCACTGCTTGGTTGTATAGTTTGTTTTAAGTCTTGGTCATTTATACCCACATGGATTATTACTAGATCATAATCATATTTGTTTGGTGAGAAGGACTGAAGAGTCCTTGTAACATCATGGATTCTGGCACAAGAGAAATAACTTTAGTATCACATGCAGTTTTGTTGGTTTTGTTCAGGGTAAGTCAGAATCCAATGAGTTTGGTTTGTTTGTCTCTGGGTTATCCATATAGAAGTGATATTATCTTTAATAACTTACCCTGTCTAAGACTAATAAATAATATTAGGCTGGCTACAGAAGGGATACAAATTCAAATGCAAATACGAGCGGGCATGTTTTAAATTTTGGTCAGACAGGTCTGTGTTTTTCAGACTAATGTACTAAGGCAGCTCTGGGCTGCTATGGGCTGAAAGTAGTAATAAGATAAAGCACTATGGACAGCTATGGACAGTTAGCAGCAATATGATTAAGTAGTATTGGAACTATGGGCACTTATTATCCATAAGCTAAAACTCTATGTGCAGGTATATGTAGCTACAGGCAGCTACAGCCTGGACAACTGTGGGCTTTTACTAACAGTAAGATAAAACACAGCTGAAAAGCACCTTGGTGCTGACTGCATTGCCACCACTCTAGAATTATTGGCCTAGAGACCAAAATGTTATCATGCTGCTGTTAGTTAAAAGTCAGAATTACAGCACAAAAATAATATCTCACTGGTAATGTGTTTAAGTAATCTACCTTCTAGAGATAGATGCCACAACTTGCCAAACTACAATGCTAAATAATACTATTTCCACAGATAATAAATAATACATAAATAAATAATAAGTACCAGCCAATTAATCTTACAAGTGAAAAATAACATTTAATTAAATATAAATGAAGTCTAGCTAGTGTTGTCACACATTAAATATGCTGAGATATATAATATACAATGAAAGAAAAATAATCAGTTGAACAGACACAAATAGTTAAAGGGGGCTCTAACAACAGCTAAATAAACTTACTCTATTCTACTTTACAGAGATACGATCTTTAATAGTTCCAATTATTGAAAATATTATATAATGCAGAACTGCAAAAAGCAAATCTTCATAGATGTGGTTACCAATATCTCACAAGCAAGACATAGTGACTTTGGTTTCAGTACCAAATATATTTGTTTTAACTCATTTATTTTCCACATATTAATGTAACCAAAGAAGATTTTCCATGTTGCTACTGTCTGCGCCACTACCAAGTTTACATGTTTGAATACTAACTGCTGATTATCAGCGTTAATTCTATGCTTGTAGTCAGATATCCCTTTGAAAATACTTTCAGTTTCATTTTTATGGCTTTTGGCTTCTTGAGTTTGAAAATGAAGTTATATTTTACTCTTCAAATACAAATCTTGCATTTTACTATTTACTAGCTTATTTTGCCTGAGAAAAATGATAGAGCCATTTTAAACTCAATTAACATCCTGGGTCTACTTATTTTTATTTTTTAGGTAGAAAAAAATTACAGATTCAGTTGCCATCTTTACTTAGTTATTTTTCTACATCACATGCTACAGCATATACTAATACAATTCTCTTGTCATTCCTGACCTCTTATAAATATAATTATATGGTGCAGATCCTGATATATATTTTGAAAAACATAAATATAACTTATAAAAGTGCTAACAGTCTGAAATAAGAAAGAGGGAATAATACATAACATTTTGAATAAAATATCTTTATCCTGGCACCGTATAGAAACAACCAATGAAACAGTAACAAATCTTAAAATGGAGGAACAAATAGGATTGTATCAACTATAATTAACCCATAAAAGAGATGGCAAAAAATAATGTGACCCAGCAAACATTTCACTTTTAAGTCATTGTTTTTCTTTCTTTCTTTTTTTTTCACAAATATGTTATATTTATTTAGGATGTCTTGATGCTACAGCTCAGCTTCTCTCCTTAACCCTCTCTTCCCACAATGCAACATTTTAAGACCAGGTTCTCTGGTATTTGTATAGCCTGCTAGATTGTGGGTTGCCAACCCTTCCCCAAAAGGTCAGCTCCATCATGGAGAGGGGTGTTTCCTGAGAGCAACCACTTCTGCCCACATTTGGATAGATTAGTTATATGGATCCATAACCCATCCCTTGAATGGTGAAGGCAGGTTAGGCTAGGCAGAGACATGGCTCAGGAAGCATACTCATCACAAACTTCTATAGACATGCCTGAAAAGCTACCCTGACCACTCCAGTCTTGTAGTCCCCTTCATGTTTTGGCTTCAGTCAGGGCTATGAGAAACCTACTTCCCACCACTGCAACCATTGTCTTTCCCAGAAAAGGCATTCCCATATTCCCCTTCCTGTGCCATCAAGTGCCTGAACCACTAATCGAACCCAGGTCCCCAGGACCATAGGCAGGGCTTTATCCCTCTATACAGTTAGCAAGATTTATGTTTAAGTCATTTATGTTACAGTGCTTTGTACATCAATATAAACCATACTTCCTTTCTTAATAATGTGTCTGAGACATAAACATACAAGTCAGCATTAAAGCAATAGTGCCTCTTCATCACTGCCATCATCACCTGAGGATACCTATACTACAGCATCAGGTAGTAGGAATTACACAGTTCTGGTGGCAAGCTCACCTGTGAATAAAGGAATAAAACACAACAAATTGAGAAATACAAGAAGAAATGATCAGGCTTATTCTACATTACCCTGCGTTAAGTAATAATAGATGCAAGTGCAAATAAAAAAGGAACTAATTTAGACTTCAAGAGAAATCCCATACATTAATACTATAAAAAAAGTTATGGCCATACCATTCAGGCGGTTGGGCAACCTCAGTACCAAATGTGCCTAGACAGGCAATATGGAGATGGAAAGAGTGATGATAGGCATTATAATGAAGATGACATAATAAACAGAAACCGCAAGTACTTCTGCACATTAATTACCTTTATCGCTCTCCATTCTCTGTCCCCTTTAATATACAAACAGAAAATGTCTTACTAAATGCAACTTAGATTGAGTACAGAAGCGCATAGATATAGAGTACTGTTTACTAAAGAAAGGGATGAAAACATTCTTCTATTGCAAACATTTGTTACTATTGTAACAAGAATTATTAACGTAACTGTTGGAAATATCCCGTTCATCTCTACATCTGCTGACAAATTACAAAGGACAACTGTGAGAAAATACTTATCTTAGAACTTTAATGTGAAGTGATACAATGTCACAGCTTGAATACATGCAGCATGATGAAAGTAGAAATATTTATAATATATTCTGCATGAATTATCCATATCTCCTATGTAGTAATCATGACATTTCCTTTAAAAATATGTCATTACTCTTTCTATATGGTATGTCAAAATGAGACTTATGTAATCTTCTGTGTAACCCCTTTATCAAGAAGTGTCATTACCTGAAAGCCTAATATTGTGTAACAGAAATGGAAATTATCACGTGGCAAACACTGTGAAAAGGATGAATGTGCCATGTTAATACTATATGTACTGTGCCCATTGCTAGTTATACCCTTTACTTGGATTAATTTCTTGCTTGATTTTATTTTATTTCAATTTTTTTTTTGCTTCTACATTTGTGTGCAGCTTTGCAGTGTACAATGCCGGTTCTCATCTGAAGCAAAAACTCAGTCTTTTAATTTGGGCTGCCATCAGTAGACTGAGACTGGTGCCATTGCCCTTCCATCAGCACTCTGGACAGTACTGAGTGAAGAAAATATACCTGCCAATTACTTTTCTATGTGGTTCAAGATGTTTTGAGTTTGGAGAACTAGCAGTGGTAATGTAGGGTTCAAATCCTGATTACAGATAGCTTTACTGGGGAGCAGTCAGAATAAGTAGTGTCACAGAATTTTTATAAGGAACAGAACACGAAGTTAAAATCACTATACAAATATTAAATTTGCAACACAATGATGTGTAAAACATAAGTCAGCTATAATCTGTACAAAGTATGTTAAGCATGAGAATGATGAAAGTTAATTTAAACTACACTTAGGTGAGTGTTCATCTGCCAGTAAAGATCTTCTAATCAAAAGGATCTGAGTACGAGTCTGTTTTCAGACTAAGCACAGGACAAATATAGGAATAATGCAACAATAACCATGAATACAGGAGACCATTCTACAGTCCACTACCTTCTATTCAGGAGGACTGGACAATGATTCTATACCCACTACAAGGCAGGTTACCACTGTTTTAAATAATATTTCCTTTAACACCACATGTGGTAGCTGATTTATTACTTGCCACCTTAAGACTGGGCAGCACCCCTCATATTCTATGTCACAACTGTGGTAAGACTTTGCCCGTTGTCCTGCAGTTGATACACAGTTCTGTAAGACTGAGGACTTAAATATGCAGCTGTTTAACTCCAGCAAAGAATAATATGAGTGTACTAATGTGACACATATGACATTGCATCAATTTATTTCTACCCATTTTTATTTTTAACAAACCCCTTTCAACACATTGGGGATTTCATGCCAGTCAGATAAGTGTTCTGTGATGTTTGTGATGAGAGTTCTCAAATGGTGCATGCAGTTAATGCTGACTTTTATATCATGTGTGCCCAGATAGGCAGTGGTTGAAATCTGGGAAAGCATATGTGCAAAACAATATGGAAGGACAAGAGTGTCTTTGCCAACCAACACTGATACTGGCAAAGCACACTTGGGTGAATAGTAACATTGCTCCATCTTTTTGATTCCTCCGTATAACTCATATTGGACAAATGAACATCAAAGGTCTTTCTTACTTCACACCTTGAAGTGTGCTATTTTTAACATCCCATTACTATCTCATGTGGCAGATGCTGTTACCACACAGCTCAGCTGAGTGTTAAGCATGATCAGCAGAAGTCTGAATCTGGTTAAGGTCTGTCTGTCAGACAATTGTAACAGACAGGAGTGCCTTAGCTAAAGATGGGGAAAATGGCGCAGTAAGAGGGCTGCTTTTTTTAAGTCTCACGCTCCATGACAGGTGAGCCATAACCATTACAATAGGATAGTGATGTAATCCCTTCAATTGTTCTTCATTACATGTCAGATATGCCTCTGTCTGTGGTGTCAGTGGCTGATACACCTCTCTCTGAGACCTATCCTTGACTTGTGAGTGAGTCTGGCAAGATGTAATTGCACAGTATGTCAGTAAACGCTCACAGGCAATATTTATTTCCACAGAAATAATGATCTGTATTGCATGACTTCATACAGACATTTATGTATACATTTTATTATTTTATTCATATCTTAAGACTTTAAAGGAGATGAGCCCTTAGTCATCATTGCTTAGTGTGTGTCATAAAATCATCACAAAGTGTGAGTCGGCCTGTGTTACGATAATTTCTTGTGGTTTTGCGTTGGGTAGTGGATGTTATTGTAAGTTTTCCTGTACTTCCGTACGAGCTTGCCCAGTATAATGATATATTAAATACATGCTGTTTAGCACACAGCACATTAAGTAATCAGTGTTCTGAGATAGTTCTTGTCATCTGGTCTTCTTTATGAAAAAGAATGAAAATTAGCCTAAGGACAGATGGCTTTGCCAGCATCCGATCAATGGACTTATTGATCTACGTGCAGAGGATGACAACATTTGTCACAGGCCTTTGTACAGTTGGTTCATGTGAAATGTAAATTATCATCAGGTTACTTAGTGAAACACATTTGTGTTTCATCTGGCTGTGATGTATTGTACTGTATTGTCATAAAGGTATTACTAGTCTGTTTAAGAAGGCTCACTTCAGATCTAGATATCAGTTACATCATCGTGGTATGCTGCATTCATATATGTACTTTGAAACACTTTTTTTATGTTAACATATATAGTGGGCACTTGCACCAGGAATGACAAAATATCGATGCTTATTGTACCACAAATACATCATGGTCAAAGAATTATATATTGAGATTTGATATATTTCCTCAGTAGCTGATATAATATGACCATAATATTGGCATGTACTTTTGCTTTGCCTAAGTATTGCCTGGGTTACCTATCCATTTCTGTTATTCACATAATACATCCTATACATATTGTTATACATAATGACATTCATACACATGCAACCCATTTGTCAGGGGATTGAGTACACATGAGTTGTACCTTGATTTATGAGCCTGTTCACATATATCACATGACCAGAAGCCTTCTTTTGCATATACATGTCACATCTGCTGTACTTATATAACTGTTAATATGTACAGCAGGTCATTTTTCTGTTTTTATCCTGGTCAATGTGACACTTCTATGTTTGTCTCAAGTCCTTCAGTATTTTGCTACATACATACACAGCATGCATGAATGATCACACACTTTCTACCATTCACAACATGCAGGTTGCTGCAACAAATGTTTTCTTCTCAATTAATACTTTTATTATTGGAAGCTTGCACAGGTGGTCATGATTATGCGCAGGATTTTCACATTGTCATAGCAGTTTACACTGCCAAAATTATGTTAGAATTGTTTCCTTAATTCACATAAGGCATTGAAAGCCTTACAATTATTTAACCTGTATGTATGTATGTACTAACATCAATCATATGGATGTAATTTGTTACCTTTGACCACCCACCACAGTATACTTTACAGTTTACAGTGGGAGAGTAGTTCCATATACCTGAAACATGGCTGTAGCTAGGCATTCTCAATGTAATCATTTGAGTGCAAGAATATACTGAGTATGCCTCAGAAATGCATAGAGGAAAATGTTCAGTTAGATTTTGGAACTGTATAAACTATTCTATAATGTACATCAGTATACAACACATGCTTTGCTAACATAAGTTTTGTGACATCCCTTCTCTGGGCCAGTGATCAAGGAGCCCTAATCCTCACCACTGACACTGGAGAGGGCATTCACTTTGAAAAGAAATAGATACACACAGTATTTCCAGATGCAGCTCTCTGCACCAATCACAATTTCCCTTAAGAGCACACAGGAAACACAGTCAGTCCGGGAGCTGAGTTTCCTTCTCTCTCTCCAGGTCATCAGTAAGACACCCCACTGGCACAGCTGTAGAGTTGAGTCCTCAGCTGAGTGTTCCAAGTCAAGTCCTCCACCACCCTCTCTGTGAAACCAGTGCTCTGCATTCCTTTTGAGATATGATTTTCACGCGCACACACACACACACACACACACACACACACACACACACACACACACACACACACACACACACACACACACACACACACACACAGAGCCCTGAGAAAGGCTGGTACAGATTTACTAGCTCTGCTACCTTTACCCAGATTATAAGGTAGGTACTGCTGCCAGAACCCCCCAAAGCAAGCTACTCTGGTGATAGTTTGGTACCCGTGTTGTCTTCAGACAACTTACCACTGGCATATTGTTGTTCCCATTTGCTGGCTCCCCCACCTTTTGTTCCCCACCTTGCTTCTGTGGACACCTGTATGTTGCATGGCCCCACTGATTACCTTTAAAATGTCTAACCCTTGACCCTGGCTGTTTAACTGAACTAGTGGCTTCCCCTGTTACTGGTGGACTCTGTTGGGGTGGTTTAGGCTGCCCACCATGGGTTCCCTTATATGCATGTGCAGCACTGTGTATCCCCTTCTTGTGCAGTGATGCCCTGCTTGCTTAGTAGAGATCCCCTTTTTTCCCCAGCTCATTTGCAGAGTTACACTCTTGGTCTGCCAACCAGATTATCTTGTCCTCAGCCAAAATGCTAATGGCTTGTTTCACCAAAAAAAAGGTCTGATAGCCTTTCAAATGTGTTGACCTGATACCCACCACTTCAGATCCTCTGAAGGCAAAAGTCCGTAAAGGTTTTTGGACCAGTGCAGCAGGCTTCTGTCTCTCTCTCTTTTTTTTTTTTTTTTTTTTTTATTGATTGTGTGAAGTTCCTGTGTTTAAACAATCAGTATCAGACAATTTGGAAACAGTAGTTACAGCTTTATCATGGAGTAAGTGGGTAAGGAACTGTACTTAGGGTTGCCACCTGTCCCACTTTGTGAGGGACAGTCCCTCTTTGGGCAATTGTGTCCTGCAAAAAAATTGTAAAAATGGAAACTGTCCTGAGATTTTAGGGCAAAATTATTTCCTATATTTTATGTAATAATTGCATACAACAGGTATTCTGTATCTGAAACACCTAAATGTTATAAAAAACAGAATAAGCAACTAAAATTCTACAAGAATAAGCTTTTATTTAGGCAAAAAAGTGAAGTTCTGTCCTTTGTACTGGCCGTGGGTATGTTTTGGCAGGCAAAATCTGATGTTTGTGCCACAACTGTCCCACTTTGGGCATTTGAAAAGGTGGCAACCCTAATTGTACTCAGAGGCCTTATCAACATTATACTGCTCACACACTCTTTCAAATATATCAGTAAAATGGTCAAAATTATCACCCTCTGTAAATTGTAGAAGAAATTTACTGACCTTTATTGCTTCTGGGGTTTGGTTATTCCATTCCTCATTACCTCCATGACCCTGATGAGGAGCCAGTATCTCCCTCTCATGTTGGTGCTATTTCTCATTTTCTTCAGGCTTCAAACACCGCAGTCTCTTTGCTGATTCTGCTTCAACCTCCAAATGCTGCAGTCTCCCTGCTGATTCTAATTCCAAATGGTTGGCCTCCAGTTCAAGTCATTTTGATTCCAGATGGGTTTTTAAGTCCTCTGAGGAAAATGTGAACTGTTCTGTTTCTGAGGGCTGCAAATCCCCATCACCAGACTGGTTATGCTCCTGGCTGCTGGTCAATGCTGCAGCTGCAATTAAGGTCGAAATCATTTCCTTTTTAGTCAGGTTGGCATGGACCAGTCCTTTGACTTCACACACTTTGGCCAACTGGTGCTTTCTTGCCATAATCCTCTGCTGATATCTTTGCATGTTTTCCCTGACTAAACTAAACTAACAAAAAATAAATAAAACTGTTGTTAAAATGAAACTCTGTATGTTTACCTTGTGGTTGCTGAGAGTACACACACCTTCAGTGACAACTGCCTACAGGCTACAGAATTTCAATTAATATCCCACCACTGCCAGCAATATGTGACATCTCTGCTCTATGCCAGTGATCAAGGAGCCTTAATCCTCACTACTGACACTGAAGAGGAACATTCACTTGTCCCCCTCTAACATCTTTTTTGACCCCTTCTAACACAAAGAAGGAATAATTAGCACTGACACATATTAAAGAATGTTTAAAATGGGCATTTGTTTCCTTCCTGTGTGCTACACACAGTATTTCCAGATACAACTCTCTGCACCAAGCATAATTTCCCTTAAGAGCATACAGTGAATATAATCAGTCCGGCGGCTGGGTTTCCCTCTTTCTCTCCCCCCCCCTCTCTTTCTTTTTCTCCAGGCCCCCAGTACAACTACCCACTGTCACAGCTGTTGAGTTGAATCCTCAGCTAAGTGTTAAAACAAGCCAAGTCCTCCACTACCCTCTCTTTCAAAACCAGTGTTCTATGTCCCTGCTCCAAGTAGCAGACTCACACACTCTTTGAGATTTGATTTTCACACACACACACACACACACACACACACACACACACACACACACACACACACACACACACACACACACACGCACCTGGGAAAGGCTGGCACAGATTTACAAGCTCTGCTACCTTTGCTCAGGCTATAAGGTAGGTAATGCCAACAGAACACTCCAAAGCCAGCTTCTCTAAGGCTGTTACAAGGGTACCCAATTATACTGAGTAAAATTAATACTAATACAAATGGTAGTGTTTGACTAATGCAGCAAGACTTTCAGGAGTGGCCACAGTGCCACCAAATATATATAAGTACTCTCAAAGGTTAAAATATTCTCTAAAAGACCAGCCACAATGAAACGTTTAAATACGTTTAATAATAAATAATACAAGAACATGAAAATACTAAATATCTATTTACAATAAACAAAAGAGTTTTAATCACAGGAAATTTTAAAAATAACACAACTAGATAGATTCACACAGATAAAGAAAAACAGTACTTAACTATTCTCACTGTATTTTCTTGACTGATCTAAAAAATTACTAATCCCTGGTCCCTAGGCAAGATGAAGTGGTTGAGTAGTCTTCCAAATTTGTCAGGTTTCACAAACAGACTGCTCTGAGACTTCTGGCTTATCTAGTATTAAAACATCATTTCAGTGCTGGATTACAGAATGACATCACATAGATCTGGTCATCTGACTGCGGTTCCCACAGTACCCCCTTTGCTAGAAACTGAACCAGAATTTAGCAAATATGTGTTGCCATACACAAATATAGAGCTTTGATAAGATGTGTTATATCATCTGGTAGCTATAAATCCATTTCAAAACTTCCACCTTTCCAGGGTAGCAATTAATTCACCCCTAATGATTATACAGTAGGAAACCTAGTCCTGGTTTTCACAGACATTTAATTGCTGGCTGCAATACAAACTGTAAGATACAAGCTTTATGGCCATAAACCAGGTAATTTAATTTCAGACTATTTTTCAAAGTTAGCTGGACTGAGATTAACATCTTCCCTTCAAGTATCCTCTGTTACAGTATATTCATTTTCAACAGTTACAATACAGTCTGACATACAAGTGTATTCCTTTTCTGCCCAGCAGGACCCACTGTTGGGTCAAGCTACATTTTTAACACAAGCAGCTTGACAAATACATTTTCAACACAAGCACCTGTAGAAATCAGATTGATATACAAATGACATATAATTCTTTACAAAACTCCATCTAGCTATGCTGGCATATGTTACACATCCGCTGCCCTACTTCTCCTGGGATAGCTGGCAATACCTCACATCATCACAATCTTAGCTTTACACTAATCTTTCTATGGTTGCAAGTTCAACATATAACTTTCTGGATAGACATCTGTATGTGCAATAACGGCAGTATATGCACTATCCCCTAATTTATCTGCTACCCTTGGTAACTGTTATCTCAGCTCTGCATTTTACATCAGTTTTACATATATCACGTTAACTCCCCTTTTATACTGTATCTGTGCTCTTTGTTATCATTTCCTTTTTATTGTGTACCTATGTCCTTGAGTGGACAGGATTTATTGTATGGATAAAATGAATTTAATTACCATGCTTTGTACACTAATCTACTTATGTCTTAGTACTTTGCTAAGCTTCCCCTGCCTCTTCATTATGTCATTTATGTTACTCTTTCATTTTGTTGTGCTCTCCACACATGCTCACTTACTGCAGTTGCATCTATACACAACCTGTTATTTATATTATCTTCTCAGGCCTTGGTGCACATGTTAATGGCACTAGCAGGACTTCTGGCCATGAATAGGTGCAGTTGAATGTGCAGGGTTGCTTATTCAATGAGTACTGCTGCTCATTTGAAGTGTGTAGGCTTGGAGTGACTTATACAGGCATGTTAATGTATCCCTGGAGTATTTTCAGTCTAGATCTCCACTGACTGGATTATTTTATTCTTAATAAAACTAATAAAAGTTTATCAGATAAAGACATAAATTATTCAAAGAAAGTATAAGAATTAAATTAATGATCATATTAAGAAACTACAAGATAATAATACCACTGACATTGATAGAATAATTTCTAGAATTTATTATTTTTTCACAAGATGAAATATTCCTTAATAATTTTATTAATCCCTTCCACAGCATCTCCATTTCAGGCTGCTATCAGAATCTCAGAACTTATAACATTTTACAATGGAATATAGTTATTTTAATACATGAAGTTTGTAATAATACTTTCAAGCATACTATTGCTACTGTATTCGAGACGTCCTCAAGTAATGAAAAAAAAAGACGTCTGTAGTTCATATAAACCAATGTCATCTTTTGGTGATAAACTTGCATTTCTCTTTTTCTACAAGATGAAAAACATTAGCTTACTTTTTCTGCACTAAGTGGAGAATATAAACTGCTTTAAAAAAATAAACAAATAGTCTGCTACATGGAACAGGTTACAACTATATATATATATATATATATATATATATATATATATATATATATTTAAAAAAATCACAGCTTTCCATGTCAGGAAATGTACAATCAGTTCCATGGCAACTCACCTAATGACTTCAGTTCTTAGTGATGCATTAGCTTCTACATATGAAACTTTAAGTTATCGAAAGAATGAATTATGTTATACAAACTAAAAATAAATGCTTATGTGTTTATGCAAAAAGATAAATTAAAGGCTGGAATGTATAACATGTATCTAATAAAAACAAAGTGACTATAATTTTATGGTAAAACTATGGGTGGACAAAGACTGAATTCTCAGGCTTCATTTGCCTGAAATTCAACTCACCAAGGATTGGAGCTCCTCCATAGGAAATCATTGTGGGTGAGTTATACCAGCAGTAATGCTCTTTTGTGGGTAATTTTCTCCTTCTTTAAATTGGTGTAGTTATGAAGCTGGTATACATAAGTTTGGGGTATGTGGGGAGTATTTTCCCCACATTGGGGGTGGGGGCTTCCACCCTTAAAAACACATTAAAAAGTATTTTTTCTGGCTTTTCTTTGGGAGGGGGGATGCAGTTCTGGGAATTCAGTCCTCGGTGTAATGAATTTTGTCCACTCAGAGCAGAAATTAATTTTAGCCATTCATGTTCAGGGAGCTCTATATGCCTTTACAGAATTTAGATAATATTTTGAAATATATAACCCAAGGCACCACAGGACCAAGAATCAGCCGGAAATCTTTTAAAATCCAACTTTAATTTAAGCACCAAAGCACATAAACACACATTAAAAAAAGTGTTTTCGTTTAAATCACTCCATCAGATGTGGGTCAGAGAACAATTAATGCCTTTTATAATCCTCTAGGAGGTTAATTATCCAATAAAAGCCATCCAATTTAAAACATCATTAGTCCTCATGAATATTCATGATAAAACCTTGCTTGCAGAAAAAACACTACTAACCATAAAATGTTGTATAAATTGTTCATAAATATTAAAAAACATAATATACATTTTACAAACTTAAAAAATACATCACATGAATTTATAAAACAATAAAATGCTTAAATATCTTGGATAACTTAAGTAGCTTAAATAAAACCATTTGTATTAAAATAAAAGTATTTTTTTAGCACACTCTAGTGTTTAAAGTTAAAATTGCATTAAAATGTGAAAAAAGGAAAAGCATCAAATACACATTTGTAGCTAGTACCTTGTTATATAATCATATAATTTAGCTGCCCTTAGTTTCAACAGGGGAACAAGAGAGATATTCTCATTTAAACCTGGAGGGGATGTGGCTTGAAGTGTTATTTGCCACCTGAGCTCTTTATATTCTATTTTCTCTTCCCATTGTCCCCCTCTAACATCTTTTTTGACCCCTTCCAACACAAAGAAGGAATAATTAGCACTGACACATATTAAAGAATGTTTAAAAAGGGCATTTGTTTCCTTCCTGTTTTGCATATCATATAGATGTTCGTATATCCTCCTTTTTAGCTTACGTTCAGTTTTGCCCACGTAGAAAGAATGACATACCTCACCCAGAGCTAAATAAATAAGGCCATTTGAGTCACAGTTAAAATATCCTTTACTACTTAAAACCACATTTCTGCTGTTTAAAATGACTTCTTCCTTATTCATTATAAACCTACATTGTGAACATCGCCCACATTTGTAGGTACCAACTTTCTTCCTTCCATTTGCCCCTTTTTTGTCATTTTCTAAGACATTTTTCACACTTTGTGAGTTTTTATATACAAATTTCAGCTCTGTTTTGGTTATTTGTTCCAAATCAGTGAGATTTTTGAATTCCTCCCACTCATGACTGATAATTTCCCTTACTAATCCACTGCTAGCATTGTATTCTAGCACCATTGCTTTACTAAATTGGTTCTGCTGTGAGGAGTCAGTACTATGGTTCTCAACTAAGGGCTGACCAAGGATAGGTTTTTATTTGTCATTTCTACCTTCCTGTACTTGTTTTGTAATTTCTTCAAGGAACTCTTTTGGATAGCCCCTTGCTGAAAACAATCCCTTGAGAAAATTGCACTCATTCACAAAGTCCTTGGTGTCAGAGGTCATACGACTTGCCCTTACATACTGCCCTTTCACTATATTTCTCTTGCAATGAGAAGGATGAGCACTGTTATAGTGCAAATATGAGTTAGTAAAGGTGTTTTTTCTATGCACCTTTGAATTGAACCTGTTACTTCCTTTATATATTTTTATATCTAAGTATTGTAGTTTTTCATCAGAAACGTTGAAGGTGAATTTGAGAAATGGGGTGGTGGTATGTATAAAATCAACAAATTCCTGAATTCTATTCTTATTGTCCATCAAAAAAATTCAGATGTCATCCAGGAACCTTTTGTAAAGGCTCCAACAATCTTTATACATGGAGTCCAGAACATATTTTTCTTCCCATTTAGCTAAAATTAAATTAACGTAGGTGGGTGCACATGCAGCTCCCATTGCCACCCCTCTAACCTGTTGGTACAATTCTCCTTTGAAATAAATGAAATTGTATTTTAAAACTAATTCCATCAGGTTAAGGCACACCAACCTATCTGCCTGTGACATTTCTGTTTCCTCAAATACAATTTCTTCTAACATCTCCATTCTAGTTCATTAACTTGTTAAAAAAGAAAACTATTTTAAAAGATTCCTGGAATCTACTTAGGAATATACATAACGGTTTGTTCAACAAAGATTTAACATTCATTACAATTGACATCATTGACCTCTTCACATGCATTCCCCACTCTGAAGGAATGCAGATGTTAGAAGAAATTGTATTTGAGGAAACAGAAATGTCACAGGCAGATTGGTTGGTGTGCCTTAATCTGATGGAATTAGTTTTAAAATACAATTTCATTTATTTCAAAGGAGAATTGTACCAACAGGTTAGAGGGGTGGCGATGGGAGCTGCATGCGCACCCACCTACGCTAATTTAATTTTAGCTAAATGGGAAGAAAAATATGTTCTGGACTCCATGTATAAAGATTGTTGGAGCCTCTACAAAAGGTTCCTGGATGACATCTGCATTTTTTTGGGTGGACAATAAGAATAGAATTCAGGAATTTGTTGATTTTATACATACCACCACCCCATTTCTCAAATTCACCTTCATCGTTTCTGATGAAAAACTGCAATACTTAGATATAAAAATATATAAAGAAAGTAACAGGTTCAATTCAAAGGTGCATAGAAAAAACGCCTTTACTAACTCATATTTGCACTATAACAGTGCTCATCCTTCTCATTACAAGAGAAATATAGTGAAAGGGCAGTATGTAAGGGCAAGTCGTATGATCTCTGACACCAAGGACTTTGTGAATGAGTGCAATTTTCTCAAGGGATTGTTTTCAGCAAGGGGCTATCCAAAAGAGTTCCTTGAAGAAATTACAAAACAAGTACAGGAAGGTAGAAATGACAAATCTAAACCTATCCTTGGTCAGCCCTTAGTTGAGAACCATAGTACTGACTCCTCACAGCAGAACCAATTTAGTAAAGCAATGGTGCTAAAATACAATGCTAGCAGTGGATTAGTAAGGAGAATTATCAGTGATGAGTGGGAGGAATTCAAAAATCTCACTGATTTGGAACAAATAACCAAAACAGAGCTGAAATTTGTATATAAAAACTCACAAAGTGTGACAAATGTCTTAGAAAATGACAAAAAAGGGGCAAATGGAAGGAAGAAAGTTGATACCTACAAATGTGGGCGATGTTCACAATGTAGGTTTATAATGAATAAGGAAGAAGTAATTTTAAACAGTAGAAATGTGGTTTTAAGTAGTAAAGGATATTTTAACTGTGACTCAAATGGCCTTATTTATTTAGCTCTGGGTGAGGTATGTCATTCTTTCTACGTGGGCAAAACTGAATGTAAGCTAAAAAGGAGGATATACGAACATCTATATGATATGCAAAACAGGAAGGAAACAAATGCCCTTTTTAAACATTCTTTAATATGTGTCAGTGCTAATTATTCATTCTTTGTGTTGGAAGGGGTCAAAAAAGATGTTAGAGGGGGACAATGGGAAGAGAAAATAGAATATAAAGAGCTCAGGTGGCAAATAACACTTCAAGCTACATCCCCTCCAGGTTTAAATGAGAATATCTCTCTTGTACCTCTGTTGAAACTAAGGGCAGCTAAATTATAGGATTATATAACAAGGTACTAGCTGCAAATGTGTATTTGGCTGACAAAGTTCGCAGATGACTGCAAACTGGGTGCCATAATTGATACTCCAGCGGACACAAACATCCTTCAGAGAGGCCTCATAGAAACGGATAATTGGTGCCAGAGCCATGGCCTTAAGCTGAACGCCAAAAAATGTATATTCATACCCTTTGGGAAAAACAAGGTACCGACAAATTACCACATAGGCGGTAATCCATTAAGTACGGAAGAGGTAATCAGGGACCTAGGGACCCAGGTTGACGGTAACCTCTCATTTGACACTCACATTGCCAAAGTGGTTAGGAAGACCTTCTATATTGCCCACCTTATCATGAAGGGTTTCACATCTAGATCAAGATAGGTCATTGTGCCCCTGTACTGTTCTCTTATCAGGCCAATGATTGAGTACAATGCCCCATTTGGGATGTATCTCACCCGACACCTGCAGCAGTTGGAAAGACCCCAAAAGTTCCTCACCAAGAGGATAAAGGGTCTTAAACATATGTCATATGCCCGACTGAAAAAACTCCAGCTCTATTCAGTCGCATACCACCTACTCAGAGGTGATCTGTGCCTGACGTACAAGGCCATGTCCAATCCAGAATTAATGGACATGCTCCACCTCAGAAAATCCAAATCCATCAGAGCCACGAGAACAAGTGACTTAAACCTCAACACAGAAATAAATAGGATGTGCTGGAGGGACAGATTCATAACCCAGAGGCTCCCTACACTCTGGAACAGAATCCCAGTCCATGTTAGGCAGAGCCCCTCACTGACTCTATTCAAGAGAAATCTCGACGAATGGATGGGAGATCGTAGGTTTACCCCGGGGGTCATCTCTGTGTCACTACTAGATAGAGGCATAGTAAACTAAACCCTAAAAGGGCATAGTATTCTCATCCTAAGGGGTGGTGTAAGCCACATACACTCTGGCTAGGCTTATAAATGCCTTAGGGCAGATAGCCTAGTACGAACCTATGAACCTATGACCCTATGATGCTTTTCCTTTTCTTTCATATTTTCATGCAATTTTAACTTTAACCACTAGAGTGTGCTAAAAAAATTTGCTTTTATTTTAATACAAATGGTTTTATTCAAGTTACTTAAGTTAGCCAAGATATTTAAGCATTTTATGGTTTAACCGGGAAAAGCCAAAAGACACAAACAAATGGTTTTATAAATTCATGTGATGTATTTTTTAAGTTTGTAAAATGTATACCATGTTTTTTAATATTTATGAACAATTTATACAAAGTGTTATGGTTAGTAGTGTTTTTTCTGCAAGCAAGGTTTTAACATGAATATTCATGAGGACTAATGATATTTTAAACTGGATGTTTTTTATTGGATAATTAACCTCCTACAGGATTATAAAAGGCATTAATTGTTCTCTAACCCATATTTGATGAAGTGATTCAAATGAAAACGCTGGTTTTAATGTGTGTGCTTATGTGCTTTTGTGCTTAAATTAAAGTTGGATTTTAAAAGAATTCCAGCTGATTCTTGGTCCTGTGGTACCTTGGATTGTCTTACTAGTTTCTTTTGGTATCTGGTGGCTGTTTTTTCAAAGTTTGAAATATAGAAGACCTGTTAAAATAATGGATTTTTACTTCATATGCTGTACACAATGAATTGATCAGTCAATCATATTAAAATAAAAATTTAAATGATAGGGATTTTGTTTACTAGAATAATTGTCTAGATGTTAGTATTATGTTATCATTACAAAACATGCACCTTAAATATAATTTAAGGGATAAGAATTTGCTAGTTATTTTTATTTTAGAAAATGTATGCATAATATAACTAAAGGGATTCTCACTTCAGATAAAATTATATTTCTGTGCCAAGTAATTATTATAGAGTAATATTAGGTCATGAGTTATGTCATTTATTAAATTGTAGAATATTCTGATTTTTTTAAAAAACTATTTTTTTTAAAAACTATTAGTCATGGAGCTACATGGTTTGCAATTCCTATACCAATCTTCATGATAATAAGAAATGCATTACACTGAAGTCAGCAGCAAGACACCTTTCACTCTCTTTTAGAAAAAAAATCATCTTGACATTTTTTGCATTAACCTCTTTGCACATCTTATAGACTAACTACATTTTTTGAGTCCCATAGTAATAAATATTTTAAATACAACAATGAATTAACAACTAGGAGCAGTTATGTTACTAATGTGTATTACTAACAAATTATGGAAAGCCTTCCAATAATTTATGTAGGGTCTTTGTATCGATAATTTGATGGTGACCAAATATGTGATCTTTTTCCATTATTTTACTTCTTCATGCCTTACAAACAATCATATGAATTTATTCTAGTCTATCCTTACCCTAGAAAATGAGTCTGTAATTTGAAACAAGAAGAAGCTCATCCAACCTTGATGTTCTTATTTTGTCACTATACTTTCTAAAATATCACAAGTACAACAATCAATGCATGCTTCCCCATGCAGGTTAAGTAAAACTAAAAAACTTACATCATCCAAACTTATCAATGAAGCACATCTGAAAACATGGGAAAAAAACAGTTTTACTTCCACATTATCATTCAGTAAATTAAACATAAGTTATAATCCTATAATGTAGTTAAGCGCTTTCATCCGTACAGCATTCAAAGCAAAGACTACATCAGTGCCTTTTATTTAAGGCTATTCAAGCAAGATATCTATTGTCAAACATATTTTGCAGAACATCAGATATGCTTTTTGTCTTGTTCAGCACTTACTTCTACAGAACTATGGGAAAAAGTTAATTCAACATTGAAATTTATTTTACTATTTTCTGAGACATATATAAATGGAATTATATTCTCTTTTAACACTGAATAAAGTGATAAGGAGGTTTATGCGTTTACTTCTGCGTTTATTACAAATGATGTAAAAGTTAATGGGCAGGATTCACGAAGCCTCCGTGTAAGAGTTATAACTCATACACGGAGGCTGCAGTTAAATGGAGTGATGTCAGCATGCTCTGCATATTCATGAGAGCATGCTGAATCACACCTAAGTCTAACACTGTCTGTGTAAGACATGTGGGGGCGTGTCCGTAGGCTGAGCCCTGCAAGCGGACACGCCCCCAGAAGTGTAAAAGTGCCCAAAGTAGACACCCACAACAGAGTCCACGGAAATGTGAATAAACACAACACAACACATGCCCCTACAGACTATTAAACATAAAAGAAATATAAATGAACATGTCATATTTTTTTTAAATTGTAAAGATGTTTAACCGTGAGTGCGCTCGTTTGCGCGGGCGTGCCTGTAGCGCAGCTACAGTTAGCAGTCAATGGGAAAGCATATAAGAACTAAATATGCAAAATAAACCAGGAAGCAATAGCGTAGCGGTAGAGATGTTGGCTGCAGAGCAGGCATTCATGGTTCGAGCCCCCACAACACCAATATTTTTTTTTGCAAAATAAGCAGGAAACAAGTCCCTGACAAATATGTACACATAAAACCACAATATATGTAAAATGCAATGAAATAGCCCATTTATATTGAAGAAATGTGAGGTAAGAAATGAATAGAAACTGCCAGATGTGCCCATAGCTGAGCTACAGTTCAACAGAGTGTATGTGCCCGTAGATAAGCAGTGGTTTAACTGGTGCAAAATGAGTGCCCGTAGCTGAGCAGTGGTTTACCACGCTAAATATATGTGCCCCTAACTGAGCTGAGTGTAATATGCGTGCCGATAGCCAAATGAGGCTTAAACCAGAGTACCCCGTTTGCGCGGAGCTGCGCACTGCGCAAACAAGCTAACCGATTGTTGAGCAAGCCGTATCAAAACTGCCTTTACACAGACACACCCCTCATCATGTCTAGACAGTCATGAAAAATAAAAAGCAGTGGCCAGGTTCGAACCCAGGATACTATACACCATAGTCAAGGTACAGAACCACTAAGCCATGACAGCAGTACCTAGAAATGCAATAATAGCTCATATATAGGAATGAATACAAACTACAGCATGACAATGCAGGTTTACTGAAGTTGATACAATTCCAAAATGGCCAATCACAGATATGTGCGGGTAAAACGGACTATATAAGCCCCATAGGTGGGAATACACAGCATAAACGATTGTAGAACAGACCTGCAGGCAGAATGTCAGGAGTAGGAGAGGGTAGTCGCTTTCGAGCACAGAGGTGGGGTGTTGAGGAGTCCAGGTACATGGCCTGGCTCCTAGTCCACAATCATGAGGCCCAACTCATGCAGGGCCAGGTCCTCTGGGGAGCGTACAGGGCTGAGGCGTGGGACCGGTTGGCTCATGAACTCACCAGTGCCACAGGAATTCCAAGGACAGGTGAGCAGGTCCGTCACCACCATGCAGACCTGAAGAGACGCAAGCAGGACCAACTGAACCTTTGAATCCAGGAGGCCCGGCAATCACCCAACACCCCACCACTGAGTAAGTAACAATGAATTATGTATGTAAAAAGTTAAACTAGATGAAATCATGGAGATGTGTATTCCAATATTACTTCATTTATATTACAGCTGCAGGTGTCCGTTCTGCGAACTGCAGAGCCTATGGCGATAGGCTGGTGTGGTTGCGCCACCAGGCAGGTCAGTAATCCACTACCAGTAACTGTAAAGAAATATAAAAGTATGACAGTCAGCAAAAGAGTGCAGTGTAGCCAGTAAGGAATAAAATCTGCAAGTAACAGTGTGAAAGTGTATGCAAGTATTGCTTGATTACAAGAGTTCCCAGCATCTAAGTGTAAACTAAACATGAAACTGTCCAACATATATTCTGAAATAAAAATGCCCTGCCTGTAAGAAAATAGTACACAACCTGCAGCAGGATGTAAAGTATAGCTGCAGAAGATGATGAAACCACATGTGTGAAATATATCCCTGTGGAAATACTGAAACATGACAAAAGTGAGACTGCTGGAAAGGATTGTAATAACTACTGTTAAAACATGTCAATAAAGCCTAGAAGTACCATCCTGAATAGTAACATGAAAGCAAGTGAGACAGTGTGAGAAAGTATCAGGAATCCAGCAATACAGTAGTAATAACCCCTGAATAAAGTATACTGCAGGCAAGACAGAATTAAATGCATGTGAGACTCAGAACCAAACAGCAAAATCTGTTCAAAGTGTTGCTGCATGTGGAATGTGTATCACAAAATCTGGATATGTTGCTCCCAGTCTTAAATACGCAGATAGGATGATTGTCTGATATACCAAACATCCACACTTGTCTACAGGTATATAAAGCAAAAGTAGCAGGATGATGTATCTGAACAAAGCTTGATATGAATGTGTATGAAGAACACTAAAATGTATATTGATGTTGCAGTAACAGTCCTATCAGCAAGGTGAAATAGTTAACATATAGGACACTGTAGTTAGAACAGTAGTGTGTATATAACTGTAGCTATTAGAAATGTACAGCATATGTATTGGTATTCGAAGGTGTTAATATTACCTTATTTACACCACCCTCTAACCACCTATAACCCATTCCACGTGAAAATGGTATGTGCAATCACAATTAACACCCCTGGACATTTGTCCTGTTGGGTCATATATATTTGCATGTCTGTTGATGCATCTGCCCTGTTCATACATCCACACCTGATGGCCTGTTGCCATCAATTAACCCTGCATGTTGTTGGACTGTGTATGTCTGTTCAAATTATGCATGTGTTATGCACGCTGTTCAGTGGTGTGAATATCTGGGTGTTTGGTTAATGGGAATACTAATGCATGCTGTTACAACTAACTGTGAATGGTATTATATGTCACTAACCCAAACTGTCATGACATAATGCAAAACATAGAACAACAGGGAAGGCGGGTTCCAGCGGACCCACCTCTCCCACCTCAGCTGGCGAGTGCACCTGGCACTAGTGCCGAGTCCAGACCCTCCTCTGGTGGCCCTGTGCCACCTGCGGGTGGAAGCGCTGCAGGGGATGGGGCTCGCCCCCCCTCTGCAAGTGCGGCCGGAGGAGATCCACCACTCACCTTCCGTAGTGTCCGGACTGTGGTGCGTAGGGAGATTCGGGACTCTGTCCTTGAGCCCCTACGCCAGCTCGAGGCATGCCCGTTGCCCCGCCTACACAGCCCCAGCACAGCCCCGTCCTGGGCAGTGAAGGAACAGTGGCAACTGCCTATGGGTGGGGATATCAGTTCCACTGTTGCCATCTGTAGGCTCATGGGCTCTGGATATACAAACCTCCGTCCCCGTCAATTGTGTAACCCCCCCCACACGTGTCATACACCGCCCCTGTATGCGTCTTGTTTGTCTTGTCTGTTTACCTACCCAGCCTACCTCCCCAGCTGAACTGACTTCCTTCACCTGACATAACACTCTTACCTGAAAAAAAAAAAAAAAAAAAAAAAAGGGCACTCTGTACCCACAAAAAATTCGCCCATACATAGCTGCCCATTCCGCACATGTCCGCTGGACATGGAACCTATCAATTACAATTGGCTGTACAACAAGTATTATTGTTGTCCTGACACCTCTCCAGGGTGGAAGGTTTCAAATGTCACACCAAATTACATACATATGCACAGCTGTTGCTGCTGAAGAAATGGGCAGCTATGGGCCTTACCTACATCCCTCCTGCACATCCCAAGCTTGTTTCCCTACTGTCTTACCCTCTTTGTGACCCCTTTTTCACCACTTTCCTGTCTCCCCATTTTCTTTTCTTTCAAAGAAAATAGCGCGGGTGTGCGCCAGAGTAAGCACCGTTAAGCGGTTGTAACCGGGTGTGTGCGGAGCTAACCGCCAGTGCGCATGCGTGAGCTCCACGCAAACCAGCGCTAGCCTGGTTACAACTGCTTAAAAGTGCCTTAGTCACTGTGATTGACAGGTCCTGTACTCAGTTCAAAAGAAAAATAAACTCCCACTGTCAGTCCCAAACCCAGGACCTTGGAAACACTAGTCTGTACAACCTCCCACTAAGCCATGACTCTTATACAAAATCAGTGTGCTAAAATAAATATAACCTGTAAAAGTAGGGATGAATGTAAAGGGAATATAGGATGTGTAGTACACAAAGCATGTCATTTAAAATAAATGTCAAAACAATGGATATCCATAATAGTAGTGTGTGAAAAGAAACAGCCATGCTAGTTGGCAGCCTGTAGATAATAAGGTCAGTTAAAGTACATAGATATATGTATGCATATGTACATATATATATATATATATATATATATATATATATATATATATATATATATATATATATATATATATATATATATATATATATATATATATATATATATATATATATATACTTGTAGGAGTCAATGTGCATACACACTTGCTACAGGGAACATGAAAGAGGAATGGAGAATTGTGAATATACAACACAGCCTGAAGCATGAGAGAGATACTAACCTTTACAGTCACAGAACACTGTCCACAGCATACCAGCATGGTCCCTGCCCACACAATCTGAAAGGGCAACGCCTATCACACATACCCTTTTATAGCACTGACCTGAAATCACAGTGAGAACTGCAATCAGTACACAACTGGCTGTATGCAATTAGCAAATGCTGGCCTTCAATTAGTGCAGAGGCCATCACATGGACCTATGCAGATACCTACAAAAGCATCCAGTGCTAACACTCCCCACATGCAATAAATTAATTGCATTGTCTGTAAGCAGACAGAGGGAGGCTGAGAAGTGGAAGAGAGAGAGAGAGAGAGCACCAAAAAAAAAAAACCCACACACTGTGACTCTCTCTACCCTGAAGCTGTCAGCACTGACAGTAATAGCAGCAGCAAGCAGAAGCTGTGGAACACAACCAGCTGCGACAAACAGAGGTAATGCAAAGTAGCAGGTTAACAGTGTGCATACTGTGAACCCTCCAAATGTGTCATAGGGCTGTATCCATAGGTATGTCCATGTGATATGTTGTGTGTACGTAGTTCCAACAAAAGGGGATGACCACACATCACATGTCAAGCAGTCATAGGCCAGGATCCTGGTAGCATGTATCTGTGCGTTGGCCTAGCAATGGCTGTAGTGACTGCTTTGAAATGTCAGCCAGGCCCACAAGTCAGGATCAGCCCATCCCAAAGGCACACTGGCTGGGAACAAGTGTCTGCAGGTACCTGATGTCACTGCACATGCATCCCATACTGCATTACCCCATAGCGTAGCAGACCAGGCCCATTATGCATATGATGTGGTAATCCCCAGGGTCAGTTGAGGTGCCCCCTTAGTGTTGTGGGACCACTGTTGCTGTATGCCACTGTCCAGGTACATATCCTGTAGCACGGCCAAGATAAACTATCAGTGTTACATGCGGTGGTATGTCCCCTCAGAGTGCTGGTAGCACACATCCAGGGGGACCACGAGGTCACAGTGATGCTGTGTGTTCCGCTCTGCTGAGGCGGCCCTCACATGGACATGTGCGATGATAGGAGGTTACATCCAGCTGTGATAAATATCCGAAAGGTGAGGGAGAGGAGGGGATATGTGCACGAACATGTCTGCAGGAATGTTGCCAATATGCGTGTGTTTGGTGAATGTTAAGTAGGTGTGGACTAACACAGAGCATATCCGAGGCATGTGGTCCGTATGTGTAACATAACTGAAGAAGGCCTTGTGGTCATCCACAGTGTTTGTGTCTATTACCCTCCCAGAGTAGGCTGTGGCTGTTGTTATGATGGACTGTAGCGTAGTACCAGTGCTGACCACAGATGCCTACCCTTAATGTGAATGTGCTCTGTCCTGCAGTAGCCTCCTGCTATTGTTATACAATCTGCCTCTGTCTGGGGTCCACTGGACAGGATGCCTAACCGTTGCGCATAGGGTCTGGGTTAGACATGTGTGTGCAAGTGTCATGCAATCCGCAGCATGTCTGTGGTAAGCATTTGCAAAGGGGTCAGCAGTGTGGCTTGTGGCTTCCACTGGCCCAGTGTGCTGCATGGATACCATCCCAGTCCCAGCAAGTGAATAACTGTCTAACCACATACATATCAATGTAGTCTACTGTACTGGTGGTGGTGGTGGGATATGTATATCCAGGCCGAGTAACATCTGTCCACAACAGAGTAGTGGACGGTGTCCCACATTCAGTACCTTGGGATGGACCCCCAGAGTGAGGTTGTGCATAGCACCCGTCAGTGTGTGCTGACCGATGGGGCATGCTACTATGTAGTGTGGAATGTGGCAGGTATTGTTGCACAGGTATTGGCTGAGCACCGATATCTGGCCATGTACCTGTGTATCCACCACGACACACACACATGCAACATATGGGAGTAGTAGTATATCACTACACATGCATATCATGTATAGTATGTGTGCCATACATTGCTGACATGGTCTGCTGATATCCTGTCTGTGTTCTCTTCCAGGGAGATGGAGCGACAGCGTAACCCCGCCTACTCCATTGCGGAGGATGAGGAGATCCACCAGAGCCTGGTGTGGGAGTATGACATCCTGTTTTCCCGCACCAGTCAGAACCAGCAGGAGAGGGCCGCACTGTGGCAAGACCTGGTCCGTAGGGTAAATGAAATTGGCATGCATAACAGGACATATGAGCAGGTACGACATCACTGCAGTGATTTAATCCGAAGTATCCGGCAGCATGCAGCAGATATCCACAGGCAACAGGTCGCCACAGGAGGTGGGGTGGCCACACATCCCCCCCTCACCAGACTAGAGGGCTACTCCTAAGTGTTG